>NC_141832.1:6827208-6987208 GCF_982586985.1 Callionymus lyra | reverse complement strand
TGTGTGTATACATGTGTTTGTATAAATGTGTGTGTATTTGTGTTTATACCTACAGTATGTCTGTCTCATTGACAGGAAGTTTGTGCGACTCGCTTAAGGTTTTTGAAGGTGTTTGAAACAGGAAGTGAGTCGCACTCGTCTCCCTGTGACGCCATCATCAGGACGTTGACCTGGTTTGACTTCCTGTCAATATGGATGATGTCGTGGTGCGTTCAGGAGCGTCAGGAGCGTCAGGAGCTGCTGCTGAGACACCAACAACTTTGTTCACCATTCAGAGGAAAATGTTTTTCCCAGAAGAAGAACCGGAGCCAAGAGTCCGGATCAGAACCGTCTTGATGTTCAGGTCAGTGAAGTCTGAAGGTTCTACAAAGAGTTCTCTCCCCGTCGGACCAGAGACATGATCCAGATCACATGATCCAGGTCACATGGTCCAGATCACATGATCCAGGTCACATGGTCCAGACCACATGATCCAGGTCACGTGATCCAGGTCACATGATCCAGATCACATGATCCAGATCACATGATCCATGTCACATGATCCAGGTCACATGATCAAGATCATATGATCCATGTCACATGATCCAGGTCACGTGATCCAGATCACATGATCCAGATCACGTGATCCAGGTCACATGATCCAGATCACATGATCCATGTCACATGATTCAGGTCACATGATCCAGGTCACGTGATCCAAGTCAAGTGATCCATGTCACATGATCCAAGTCACATGATCCAAGTCACATGATCCCAGTCACATGATCCAGGTCACATGATCCAGATCACATGATTCAGGTCACATGATCCAAGTCACATGATCCAAGTCACATGATCCCAGTCACATGATCCAAGTCACATGATCCAAGTCACATGATCCAGATCACATGATTCAGGTCACATGATCCAAGTCACATGATCCCAGTCACATGATCCAAGTCACATGATCCAGATCACATGATTCAGGTCACATGATCCATGTCACATGATTCAGGTCACATGATCCAGATCACATGATCCATGTCACATGATTCAGGTCACATGACCAACATGACCTGGTTCTGACGGACCAAACGTTCTCGTGTTGTTGTTTAAAAGTTTTTAACAAACACATGTTTTGAGCGAAAAATAAAAAATATAATGAAAAACATGATGAAAAATAACTTAAATCCAACAATAGTGTGTGCGACTCGACACTGTTGTGTTGTTTCTAGATGTCGGTCACGACTTGTGACCTCGTTAAGATTCTTTGTAGCTGCAAATAGAAGTACAGTCCTTTGATGAACACGTGCTAATTAGCTTAGCGCATAAAAAGTAAGTCAAGCAGGGAGAAGCTAATGTGTTAGCGCAGTGACCCGCCGCGGCTCCAGTGCGCCGCGAGCTCCGGCTAATTACGTTCTACGGGTGACACGGCGCCTCATCTGCATATGTAAATGCAGCAGCAGAAGATAAACAAACACAAGAAACAGACGAGAAGGAGGAGAAGCTTCGAGTCCATCAGTGGAACCAGATCCTGGTCATGTGACACGTGTGACAACACTGAGCCGCCAGGTGATCACACCTGAACACACCTGATCACACCTGAACACACCTGATCACACCTGAACACACCTGAGCACACCTGATCACACCTGAACACACCTGATCACACCTGATCACACCTGAACACACCTGATCACACCTGAACACACCTGATCACACCTGAACACACCTGATCACACCTGAACACACCTGAACACATCTGATCACACCTGATCACACCTGAACACACCTGATCACACCTGAAAACACCTGAACACACCTGATCACACCTGAACACACCTGATCACACCTGAAAACACCTGAACACACCTGAGTGAGAAACAACACGACCCTGGTCCTAAAGATCTACACTAGGTTTGATAGTTGTGTTAGCTATGCTAGCTGTGATAGCTCTGTTAGCTACGCTAGCTTTGATAACTCTGTTAGCTATGGTAGCTTTGAAAGCTCCGTTATCTAAACTAGCTTTGATAGCTTGGTAGCTAGGTTAGCTTTGATAGCTTGGTAGCTAGGTTAGCTTTGACAGCTTGGTAGCTAGGTTAGCTTTGATAGCTTGGTAGCTAGGTTAGCTTTTATAGCTTGGTAGCTAGGTTGGCTTTGATAGATGGGTAGCTAGGTTAGCTTTGACAGCTTTGTAGCTAGGTTGGCTTTGATAGATGGGTAGCTAGGTTAGCTTTTACAGCTTTGTAGCTAGGTTGGCTTTGATAGATGGGTAGCTAGGTTAGCTTTTACAGCCTGGTAGCTAGGTTAGCTTTGATAGCTTGGTAGCTAGGTTAGCTTTGATAGCTTGGTAGCTAGGTTAGCTTTTACAGCCTGGTAGCTAGGTTAGCTTTGATAGCTTGGTAGCTAGGTTAGCTTTGATAGCTGGCTAGCTAGGTTAGCTTTGACAGCTTGATAGCTAGGTAAGCTTTGATAGTTGTATTAGCTAAGCTTAGGGTTAGCTGGTGCAATAATGAATTCACATATTTGCTGTGGATTCATACAAAGACTGCAAACACAACACACCTACACACACACAAACACACACTTGTGTTGACAGACTCCTTGTGTTGATCTTCACTCGTCCTCATTCATATCCTCCTGAGAAACATCAAAGTCTCACCTACTGTATCTGTGTGTCTGTGTGTTGATCTGAGTCATGCGTGAACGTGTGTGTTTGGGTGTGTGTGTGCGCAAACATCTTTATCTGTGTGTGCGTGTGTGTGTGCGCGTATGTGTGTAAGCAGGCTTCTTCATCTTGTTTACTTTTTCTGTGCATTGTGCGTGTATATAAAATGTGTGTATATGAACATATGTGTGTATATGAACATATGTGTGTGCATATAAAATATGTGTGTGTATATAAAATATGTGTGTATATGTACATGTGTGTGTATATAAAATATGTGTGTATATGAACATGTGTGTGTATATAAAATATGTGCTTATATGAACATGTGTTTGTGTATTTACACACATGTGTGAGCAGGAGTTGTTCCTCCTCACAGTAGGGGGCAGTGTTTCTCTCTCCTCGACTAGAGAGATGAAGAAGTTAGTATCATCAGGATAGTGTACATACTAACTAGTAACTAATCCTCCACAGATAGTATGTCTCAAATCACACACCTGAAAATACACCTGTAAGTATATATATATACTTACAGGTGTATTTTCAGCAGCCGTAGGAAGATAAACACGTTTTCGCTGCTAATACCGTCGTAAATATCTCCCCAATATTTTCTTTCTCATATTTTTTATTTATTTCTTCTTCCAAACTTGCAAAACTACTGCCAGCAGGTGTCGCTAGTGTTCCTACAGCTGGTTGAAATCATCGTTAAATAGTAGTAGAAGAAGAAGCCGTCGCTATGATTGAGACGTACTATCTGTGGAGGATTAGTTACTAGTTAGTACGTACACTATCCTGATGCATACTTACTTCTAGTATACTAAGAGAAGTGTGTGATTTGAGACATACTATCTGTGGAGGATTAGTTACTAGTTAGTACGTACACTATCCTGATGCATACTTACTTCTAGTATACTAAGAGAAGTGTGTGATTTGAGACATACTATCTGTGGAGGATTAGTTACTAGTTAGTACGTACACTATACTGATGCACACTTACTTCTAGTATACTAAGAGAAGTGTGTGATTTGAGACAAACTATCTGTGGAGGATTAGTTACTAGTTAGTACGTACACTATCCTGATGCATACTTACTTCTAGTATACTAAGGGAAGTGTGTGATTTGAGACACAGGTGGTCATAATAATACGGTCAAAGGTGTGTCTTTGAATCCAGGTGTTGTTTGATTCGTTCACCTGCAGCAGTCGAAGAGAAACATGAAAGTTGTTCATCTTCAAGAGTCAAAGAAGAAGAAGTTGTGACTTAAACAAAGTAGTTTGTGTTTAAACTTAATATTCTGCACGAGTGTGTAGTTATTAATGCTCTGGAGATCAGTGTGTGTGTGTGTGTGTGTGTGTGTGTGTGTGTGTGTGTGTGTGTGTGTGTCAGGATGACTGTTCAGCTACACTGAGCTGGAAGACTTTGTGAGTCCTTGAAGGTTTTCAAAACAGTGTGTGTCGATCAATAGCTCGATGTGTTCAGTCAGTGATACACACGATCAGACGCACACGTGTAGATCCACTTCCTGCCAGAGGCTGTCAATCACTCCAGAGACTGTCAATCACTCCAGATGTTTGTGATTTGTTGTGTATATGTTGTGCTTGTGTATATGGTGTGTGTGTTGTTTATATGTTTTTGTATATGTTGTGTTTTTTTATATGGTGTGTGTGTGTTGTGTATGTTGTAAGTGTCGTGTATATGGTGTTTGAGTTGTATCTATGGTGTGTGTGTGTATATGTTGTAAATTTTGCGTATTTGCGTGTATGTGTTTGTGTATATGTGTGTTGTGTATATCTTGTGTGTGTTGTACAGCGTATGTTGTAAGTGTTGTGTATATGGTGTGTGTGTTGTGTATATGTTGTGTGTGTTGTGTATATGGTGTAGGTTTTGTGTATATGGTGTGTGTGTTGTGCATATGGTGTAGGTTTTGTGTATATGGTGTGTGTGTTGTGTATATGTTGTATGTGTTGTACAGTATATGTTGTAACTGTTGTGTATATGTTGTGTGTGTTGTGTATATGTTGTGTGTGTTGTGTATATGGTGTAGGTTTTGTGTATATGGTGTGGGTGTGTGTTGTGTATATGGTGTGTGTGTGTTGTGTATATGGTGTGTGTGTGTTGTGTATAAGGTGTGTATGTGTTGTGTATATGGTGTAGGTGTAGTGTATATGGTGTGTGTGTGTTGTGTATATGGTGTGTGTGTGTTGTGTATAAGGTGTGTATGTGTTGTGTATAAGGTGTGTAGGTGTAGTGTATGTGGTGTGTGTGTGTCGTGTATATGGTGTGGGTGTTGTGTATAAGGTGTGTTTGTGTTGTGTATATGGTGTGTGTGTGTCGTGTATATGGTGTGGGTGTTGTGTATAAGGTGTGTTTGTGTTGTGTATATGGTGTGTGTGTGTCGTGTATATGGTGTGGGTGTTGTGTATATAGTGTAGGTGTTGTGTATATGGTGTGGGTGTGTTGTTTATAAGGTGGTGTATGTGTTGTGTATATGGTGTGTGTGTTGTTTATATGTGTGTGTGTTTTGCATATAATGTGTGTATATGGTGTGTGTGTTGTGTATAAGGTGTGCGTGTGTTGTTTATAAGGTGTGTGTGTTGTGTATATGATGTATGTGTCTGATTCTTCATCTCTGGTGATGTGTGTGTCTGCGGGATGTTGCGCTCCAGAGTGTGTGTAAGTGTAGCATGTGTCGAGACGTTGTGCGTTCGCACCTTCAACTGTTTCCAGCTCATTTCCCTTCCTGTGAGCGGCGGCGTCACGTACGGTTGCGCGAGCGCCGCGGTCAAAGACGTGTGATTGATCGGGGAAGTGTGCGCCGTTTCCAACTTGTAATTGCAGTTTGTGTTATTTATGAGCTCCTGGCGTCCCACGTCCACATCTCTGTACATGGAGGCGCTTCATTAGGTCTCATGACTCCAACACCGAGTCCTGCGGCGAGTGTGTGGACGGCGTTCATTAGCGCTAATGGCGGCGGACGGATGAAGCTAATACACAAAACAAATCAGTGATGTTTCTGCTCGTGATCAACCCTCGGAACACGACGTCCTCGCGGCCGCCTTCTCTGAGAACATTTGATCTGATCTATGCTACTATGCTAGCCTGTTAGCGCGGGTGAGCGCGTGTGAGCGCATGTTAGCGCGTGTGAGCGCCTGTGAGCGCGTGTGAGCGCGTGTGAGCGCCTGTGAGCGTGTGTTAGCGCGTGTTAGCGCATGTTAGCGCATGTTAGCGCATGTTAGCGCATGTTAGCTCCAGACATCAACAATCGTCTGCAGAGATCAAACTCGTTTATGTAATTCATGTATTTTAAGATTCAGCTGCTCGTCAACCAACACATTAACCTTTGACCTCTTTATACAAATCTTTTAGTCACTGCAAGTTTGTTTTTCAAAATAAAACGTCTTTCAGACTTGACTAATCAATTTATGGAAAAAACATCACATCTTCCAATGTACTCGAAACAGTATGTGTTGTTTATGTTGTGTATGTGTTGTTTATGTGTTGTTTATGGTGTGTATGATGTCTATATATGTGTTGTTTATGTTTTGCATATGTGTTGTTTATGTTGTGTATGATGTCTATGTATGTGATGTTTATGTTTTGTATGTGTC
Organism: Callionymus lyra; assembly: GCF_982586985.1. Lineage (NCBI taxonomy): Eukaryota > Metazoa > Chordata > Actinopteri > Syngnathiformes > Callionymidae > Callionymus > Callionymus lyra. Next base: position 6,980,953 of record NC_141832.1, on the reverse strand, counting down.
GTTTTTGTTGTGTATGTATTGTTTATGTTGTATAATGTCTATATATATATGTTGTTTATATTTTGTGTATGTGTTGTTTATGTTGTGTATGATGTCTATATATGTGTTTTGTATGTGTTGTTTATGCTTTATGTATGTGTTGTTTTTGTTGTGTATGTGTCGTTTATGTTTTGTGTATGTGTTGTTTTTGTTGTGTACGTGTTGTTTATGTTGTGTATGTGTTGTTTTTGTTGTGCATGTGTTTGTTTCGTATACGTGTAGTACATGTTGTGTATGTGTTGATTATGGTGTGTATAATGTCTATATACAGTATATATGTTGTTTATATTTTGTGTATGTGTTGTGTATGTTGTGTATGATGTCTATATATGTGTTTTGTATGTGTTGTTTATGCTTTATGTATGTGTTGTTTTTGTTGTGTATGTGTCGTTTATGTTTTGTGTATGTGTTGTTTTTGTTGTGTACGTGTTGTTTATGTTGTGTATGTGTTGTTTTTGTTGTGCATGTGTTTGTTTTTTATACGTGTAGTACATGTTGTGTATGTGTTGTTTATGGTGTGTATGATGTCTATATATATGTGTTGTTTATGTTTTGCATATGTGTTGTTTATGGTGTGTATGATGTCTATATATATGTGTTGTTTATGTTTTGCATATGTGTTGTTTATGTTGTGTATGATGTCTATGTATGTGATGTTTATGTTTTGTATGTGTTGTTTTTGTTGTGTATGTGTTGTTTATGTTGTGTATAATGTCTATATATACAGTATATATATATGTTGTTTATGCTTTATGTATGTGTTGTTTTTGTTGTGTATGTGTTTGTTTTGTATACGTGTAGTACATGTTGTGTATGTGTTGTTTATGGTGTGTATGATGTCTATATATATGTGTTGTTTATGTTTTGCATATGTGTTGTTTATGTTGTGTATGATGTCTATGTATGTGATGTTTATGTTTTGTATGTGTTGTTTTTGTTGTGTATGTGTTGTTTATGTTGTGTATAATGTCTATATACAGTATACAGTATATATATATATGTTGTTTATGCTTTATGTATGTGTTGTTTTTGTTGTGTACGTGTTGTTTTTGTTGTGTATGTGTTGTTTTTGTTGTGGATGTGTTGTTTTTGTGTATGTGTTGTTTTTGTTGTGTATGTTTTATGTATGTGTTGTTTATGTTATGTATGCTGTGCTTGATGTGTATTTGTTGTATATATGTTGTATGTAATGTGTACTTTGTGCCTGATGTGTATTGTTGTGTCATTTACATAATTAGGGGCGTGGCTTTACCGACCAATCATAATTCAGATTTGATTGATGTGTTGTTTATGTTGTGATTGTGTTTATGTTTTGTATGTTTTGTATGCATGTCAATTTTCTTTAAAAACTCTACAAAAACTACCAAGATGGCGACAAAAGATGACATCACACATCTTATAGTGTGTAATAATCAACCCGCGAGTCACAAGTCTTGACTCACACGTGTGTATTTATGCTTGTGTGTGTATTTAAACTTTAAGAATATTATTTTTAACTGTTCATTTGTATTTTGTTGTTCATTGGTTAATTCATGTTGTGTTGAGTTTGTGTGAAAACATCAGAAAAGTTTCTCCTTCCCATCGAGCCAGTCTGGAGGTGTGACTCATGGGTTAATAAGTGAGTCGTGGATATTGATGTGGGCGCCACATGAGAGGTCAAAGGTCGTGAGTGCAGCTGACCTCGGAGGCTCATCACTGGACCACGTGTGTGTGTGTGTGCGAGTGCATGTGTGTGTGTCCGGGGCGGGCGGACGACTCATTAGATCCGATAAGAAGCGACTCCTGCTGAGCCTCCACGAAGCTAATGATGTCGTTAAAGATCTTCAAACACGTCGAGGATCAGACGAGCGCCGTCACAAGAACTGTCAATCAAGCTCATAAGCTCCTCCCCCTCCTCCCAGCATGCACTGCTCCCACAGGAGTCTTTATTTGTTACGTTCATAGAAGAAAATAATCTCCAGACACGTTGATGTTTAACTTAAACGCTGCCTCACTCCAGCCTGACTGCAAAGCATCATGGGAGCTCAGAGACGACTACTACTCTAGTACTCACATTGATAGTAGAGACTGTTGTGTTTATGTGTCTAGATTTGGTGTTATTGTGTGTTTGTTGTGTCTAGACTGAGAGTGTTATTGTGTTCTTGTGTCAGGTTGTGTTTGTGCGTGTGTGTGTCAGGTTGTGTGCGTGTGTGTGTGTGTGTGTTGATGTGAGTCAGGTTGTGTGTGTGTTGATGTGAGTCAGGTTGTGTGCGTGTGTTGATGTGAGTCAGGTTGTGTGTGTGTTTTGATGTGAGTCATGTTATGTGTGTGTGTTGATGTGAGTCAGGTTGTGTGTGTGTTTTGATGTGAGTCATGTTGTGTGTGTGTGTTGATGTGAGTCATGTTATGTGTGTGTGTTGATGCGAGTCAGGTTATGTGTGTGTGTTGATGTGAGTCAGGTTGTGTGTGTGTTGATGTGAGTCAGGTTGTGTGTGTGTGTCGATGTGAGTCAGGTTGTGTGTGTGTGTCGATGTGAGTCAGGTTGTGTGTGTTGATGCGAGTCATGTTGTGTGTGTGTCGATGTGAGTCAGGTTGTGTGTGTGTTGATGTGAGTCAGGTTGTGTGTGTGTTGATGCGAGTCATGTTGTGTGTGTGTTGATGCGAGTCATGTTGTGTGTGTGTGTTGATGTGAGTCATGTTGTGTGTGTTTTGATGTGAGTCAGGTTGTGTGCGTGTGTTGATGTGAGTCAGGTTGTGTGTGTGTTGATGCGAGTCATGTTGTGTGTGTGTTGATGTGAGTCAGGTTGTGTGCGTGTGTTGATGTGAGTCAGGTTGTGTGTGTTGATGCGAGTCATGTTGTGTGTGTGTTGATGTGAGTCAGGTTGTGTGCGTGTGTTGATGTGAGTCAGGTTGTGTGTGTTGATGCGAGTCATGTTGTGTGTGTGTTGATGTGAGTCAGGTTGTGTGCGTGTGTTGATGTGAGTCAGGTTGTGTGTGTTGATGTGAGTCAGGCTGTGTGTGTGTTGATGTGAGTCAGGCTGTGTGTGTGTTGATGTGAGTCAGGTTATGTGTGTGTGTTGATGTGAGTCATGTTATGTGTGTGTGTTGATGTGAGTCATGTTATGTGTGTGTGTTGATGTGAGTCAGGTTGTGTGTGTGTTGATGTGAGTCATGTTGTGTGTTTTTCTTGATGTAAAATTGATTCTAAACTTTATTTATTTACACCGTCAAGTGCACGCAGAGTCTTGTTGGCGCCAGAGTGTGTGTGTGTGTGTGTGTGTGTGTCGACGTGTGTGTCGACGTGTGTGTTGACGTGTGTTGTGTCTAATCAGCTGTTGGCACCCGGACGAGAGGGTGGTCTCTCCCGTGGCGCCCCCGGGGCCGGGCCCGGTTTGAAGTCTAATGATGCCAGCTGCCAACCCTGCCAGCCTGCCCAGCTAACGAGCTGGCAGCCGGGCCGGGCCGGGCCGCGGCGGCACCTGGAAGTGGAGCGCGAGGTTCCGAGGGGGCGTGGCTCCGGCGCCTCTTTGAACGTCGGCCCCGTTTTTCCATCCCTCATCCCGTCTCGCTGAGCGACGGCGCCAGATGTTCTATTCCCAGCCATTTAAATCCTGACCCGCAATCCCGGGCGAGAGTAACGACGCCTTGCTCAAGGACGCCGGCGGATGACGGAGCGTCAAACCGGGGACCTTGTTTTTTTACGAGCTCCCGCCGCTAGATGGGCTGCTAAGTGAGTGATGCGTGTTGAACACGGAGCGTGAAGCTCGACCCTGAGATCCCGCCGTGATTCATGCGCGCCGCACTCGGCGTGCTGGTTCAATTCCTCACGCAAACACGGCAACAACCGTGACCTTTTGTGTCGCCGCTAATAAATGACGCTCGAGGCTCCGGGAGAGAAAACTTGACGAACTCGTGATGAAGGAGAAGAAGACGTCGCTGCGGAAACTTATAAACGTGTCTCAGGATTCAAATATAATTGATTCTAATCACAGGAACTTTATTAACTCTATACACGTGTAAATACTCCACCAAGACATTAAATATGATTAATTGTGTTTGATTTATTCACTCAAGGTTGAACACAAGTAGAACTAACGAGCTAATGGTTACATTAAACGGTGTTATGAATATTTCAAGTGTCGATTGAAAAGAATAAATCACTTTAAATCGAACAAAGGTTTGAAGGACTATTGTCGAGCGTGAACGACTGAGCGAGGAGACGTTGACTCGCAGATTAAAGGATGAAGCGTCTCGAGCGTCGCCAGCAGTTTCGAGGCGACGCCTCGCGGTCATGTGACCCAGCGTTTGTGAACGTGTGTCGAGGAGAGACCGGGTTACCTCCTCTTGCTGGTTCCGGCTCTCCGGACCTCTGGAGGGAAGAACCGATGCATCATCATCATCTGCCCTGACCTTTCAGCGGCGAGGTCAAAGGTCAGGGGTGTCCCAGAGGACCCGGCCTGCGGTTTGGACCCGACCGGATCGTTCAAGACGGCACAGAAGCGCCCCGGAACCCCTGGAGACCGGCTCGCGCTCATCCCGGAAGCATCTTCTTCGGCTTCTGTCCCCGGGAACACTTGGACCGCGTCCTGGTTCTGGCTGGCCCGCCTCCCCCGCGGGACAGACGGATCCCCGTGGAGGACCACGAGTCTGGCTCGGAGCTGCAGACACAGAACATCTTTGATCTCCACTGAAGCTACACGTGTCGTCTCCTCTCTGGAGATCGTTCGTCGGCGCCAATCGGACCGCAGACAGGAAGTGAGCGAGGACTCGTCACGCCGGCGAGGGTCGAGATCCAGTCGCGAGCTTCTCTTCAAACAAACGTCTGCTTGACATTTCCCACTCGTTCCAAGCGCCGACGGAACGACGCTGTTGACATTTACCGACTTATCAGGCTTAGAGCAGCTCGCCGGTCTTCCTCCGGTCGTCGCCGCGGTGACCAGCAGAGGGCGCCACCCACGAGTCTTAGGCAAACACTCTCCGTAGACGAGACTCCTGGACTTTATTGACAAACACACCGGTTTTAAATCACACGGATGAGACGGAGGAGGAAAGTCACTTGTGCGGGTTCAGCTTCTCCCAAGTCTTGACCTGCTGAGGTTTAGAACTCTGGGCCGTTCTTCTTCAGCTGGCTGTAGTCGGCGTTGACCGCAAAGAACTGAGGAACAAAGAGCAGATTAATGAGAGGAACAACTTTAAAAAGGTATCAAAATTGAATAATACTTCGCCCAAAATAAACACAGGAGCAAGAAATTGGACCAAGAATTAATAATAATCTCCATTTATATATTAAGTGCTTTATTCTCATTTAACGTGAACTAATGTTTATTGTCGACATATTTATTTTGATTTATTGTATTAAAATAATTGTGTTCAACTGTTGTGAGAAGTCAATGTTGGAAGAATAAAAGCTACATTTTATCCTAAATCTAGTTGAAATGAATAAATGAAAGCAGATCATACTTTGAACGCAAGAAACTTCAAATAGTGAATTTTAAATATAAACATTAATTTAAAAATCAAACTGACAAGAGGTTCGGGTTCACGTCCAAACATCGACCGAAACGCAAGATGTTTTAGTTTTAATTCCATGTTTGTAACGACTCTTAAGTGTTAACCGTGAGACTTGAATGTCATTCTGGATCAACGTGTGACGCGTCCGGCTCGCCCGCACAACAGACACTCGCTGAACGTGACCTACAGTGGCTCGGTGAGTCCAGCGCGAGGCGGCGTCTGGTGACGTGGAGTCGGTTCTGGTTCTTTTGTGCAGAGCTGGACGCAGAGAGAGCGAGTATTGGCCGACGGCCTCGATTGTGTGCGTCTTTGTGTGCGTGTGCGTCTGTGTGTGTGTGCCTGTGTCTGTGTGTGTCCTGCTGCTCCACATCATCATCCGTTCGGTCTGATCAGTGGACGTCCAAGACGTGTCGTGTACAAACACGGATGCTCTCCTGGCAGCTCGACGGCGAGAACACACGAGCCAAACTTGATCAGTAGATTTGTCAGTGGTGTGTGTGTGTGTGTGTGTGTGTGTGTGTGTGTGTGTGTGTCTGCAGTGACGCCGACGGTCCATTGTTCTGGTGGTTCCAACAGTTCCTCAAAAGTTGAGCTCCCTAATGATCATCGGTCCAAGAACGTTGTTTGTATTGTCCCGGCGCACGCAGAAGGTAAACACGAGACTTTGTCAACATTTGCTCGCAGCTGCTCGTCACGACTGCGAAAATGCGCCGTTTGTGAAACGATGAGTTTCTTGGCGTCGACGAGACGACGGCGAGCTTTTAGACGTCTTCAGCGCGACGGCAAACAAGCAGACTCTTCGTTTGATGTTTTTTAAAAACAGGACCAACCTTGTAACGGTCGGTGGGAGCCCTCCTGGTCCAGGGCTCGGGGTTGTTGTGGTGGTCCCAGCTGTCACACACACACACAGTAGAAGAATTATCTTAAAAATGGTGAGAAAAGAACAAACTCTTGACAAAGAGCAACAATAAATAATGATCGATATAAAGCAGAATGTTCTGTTCAGGCTCAGAAATAAAACAGTAATGATTCCACAGAAGTTTTAGTAAACGTGGCAGAAACAAAGAAGCTGGTTCCACACGAGGTGAAGCGAGAAAACATTGATTTGAAGAAAGAAAAATCTTCATTATTTAAAACACTCGACTCTCCAGGCTCTGTTTACTTGAAAGATAATGATAGTAATGTTTCATTTCTACACAAATCTAATAGGATTAAAGTACGAACATGTGTGCAGACAAAAACGTGGTCTGGTCAGAACCGAGTGTCCAGAGACTGAAGCTGAGAATATGTTCAATGACATTAAGACGTTTAAAAACTTCTGAATAAAAATCATTTATTACTGAACTCATGTTGTGCAAACGCGAAAGATACTTTTAAGTGAAGCCGTAAAATCATTAGAGATAATAAGTTTAGTTGTTCAACCAATCGTTGACAGGTGTGACGGCGTCGAATCAGTCGAGGGTCGTCGTTAATTAGTTAGTTAGTTAGTTAAACCTGGTTAAACTGTGTTTGGTGATCGGTTCGAATAAAAACCTGCACCACGACCCTTGAACCGTAGATTTAAATACAATTTAGGATAAAATGGATGTTTGATGAACTAATAATGGTCTCTCTGAACATTTATAGTGAGGGTCTTAGACTGTTGGGGGTCACCAGAGGTCAAATCTTCTCTTTATGTTGCGTTGCTTAATGTTTTTGTGCGTTTTTAAGAATCTTCATCGTCAAAGCTTTACAAATGTTATTTTTCTTATTCCTTCAACAACAAAAAAAACTATGTTTCCCCTGCTAGAAAAAGAATAAAAGGAGGAGCACAGAGTATTAACAATACTGTGGATTCCAAAGGCGACCCCAGAGGAAGGGCCAGGACCTACCTCACATCCGGGTTCTTGAGGGCCAGGCGAGCCAGGTACACCGAGGACATGACGGCGCCCCCGATGGTGAACACGAACAGAGGGATGAGCTGCAAGTTTCAACGAGCGTCACTTTCTCCCAACAACACTTTTATATGAAAGCAAGTCATTTGTATTTTTAGTTATATAGAGCTTTTCCAGACCAGGGTCACAAAGCGCTTAAACAATCAAAACAATACTCAATAAAGTATATATTTTAAAGATCAAGATAAAACTGATAACACAACAGGAGTTCCAGAAAATCGAGGAAAAGCCTGAACAAATAAAAACGTCTTAAGATGGAGTTTTCAGTTTTTTTTAAGTTAAGATGCAAACACTTCTAGAACTTTTGACTCAAAACTCAACGCTCGCGCAGTGAAGTTTGTTCAACCTGTTGCTAAAGCTACATGCTAGGTTAGCATCTATTTTTAGCTCGACTCTCCTCTGACCCACTGAGATACCACAGTATCATCCACAGCATCATCAGCATCACCACAGACATGGAAACACACTTTAAACATTAACCACCAACTTTTTCTTTACTTTTTTTTCCCCAACTTTCTGCGCCTTCAAACCAAAAGCTAACTTTGCTAACTTTGTTAGCTTTGCTAGCTAGCTCGACTAACTCCAGCTCCAGGAGTGAACTTCAGCTCCAGGATGTTCTCCAAGAGTTTCTACTCACGGACGGATGGTGTCTGAGCTGCTTCCTGATCGTGGCCAACATCTCCAAACCTGTGGAAGTCTAGAAGAGTCGCTGAGAAGAGAAGAGACGCGGATTATGTGGAACTGGATCCACTTAATCTGCGGCGGAAGAAGAGGCAGATATAGGTGTCGAGGCAGCGCCTGATCAATTATCCCGCCGGGAATATATCGATTATTGAGATTATTAGATCCACAATAAACTCTTCATGTCTCACACAAACTTCAGTTCAATTGTTTCATCCACGAGGCTCGTCACAGATCAAGAGCTCGCATCAAAAACCGTATTTAAAAATATAGTTTATGTAAATAAAGAAAAAAGTAAACAAAAGCTCTAATATCACAATTTGCTCTTTATTGTCAACTTGTAAAAATAAAAAAATCACAAAATAATTAATAAAGTGGACGCAAGATGTCGAACCGTCAGGACAAAAAAAACAATCATTTGTCCGAGAGAAAATAAAACATTCACTTAAAACATTTTAACAGCACGTTAAATATTTAACAGAACATTTTCACGAGCGAACGGTTCCTTCAGTGTTTCGGCGTCTTCTGGGTTTTGCCAAATTTGGCGTCGAGTCCGAGGCCTGAGGAGAGATAAGAAAACCAGATGATTAACGGTCGCGGACACGAGGAAAGAAACAGTGTCTTCGTCACAACCGTTCGCTCTCATCATATTCAAGTTAATATTCATGATAAATAATCTTAAAGCATCTTAAACACCGGAGGAAACATGTTGTATTAAAGATCATGTTTTTAATGTAAATACATTTAGTGAAACAAATTAATTTTATTTGTTTCTACTTTATGACCAGAGTTGAACTTTTAATTTAAATGAAAATAAATGGATAAATGTTAAAACACTATAAAGATGTTTTCAAAACATTACATTCGTAAACAATTCAATAGAGAAATGTTCAATAAATACTTGATTTAAACATGAATTCAAATAATAAACATGAAAAAATGACAATTATCATAAATAATCATGTTTATTCTAAGTTAATATTATGATATATTTTGTATATTTACTCGCTTCAGTGTGTTTTTAATGAAATAATCCTTCTAAGATCTTGTCGCCGACATTTTGTTTCTTTCCCTTCAATTAGATCTACAGACAGATCTGGTCGGTTACCATGGCGACCGTGTCTACTGGTACAGGACCGGAGACGTCTTACCGAGGAAGACCAGGACGGTCCCGGTCCACTGCATGTTGCTCATGACGTTGCCGAACAGGAGGACCGAGCCCAGGATGGTGAAGAACTTGCGGGTGGTGGTGACGATGGAGCAGGTCAGGGGTCCGAAGTAGACCACGGTCATGAAGATGAAGGTCTGTCACACAGAGTCGCGGTCAACACACCACCGGGACACACAAACACACACACCTGTCTCACCTGGCCCAGGGCGCTGGTCAGGCCGAACAGCAGGATGTCGTAGAAGATGCTCGGGTGACGCTCCGTGAAGCTCAGGAACTCCCAGATCTCTCCGGTCCACAGCACGGCTGCGGCACAGACCATAATACTCTTGACTCACAGTCAAGCACGTTCGACTCGACACACATCTGTACATTAGATCGAACATCAACATCTTTTCTGGACCAAACCAAGAATATCTCATCGAGACAGAATTAATCGACTGACTAACATTAGAAAGTACAGTGAGAAGAATGTTTAATGGGTATGTAGCGCCTCCCAGTGGTGATGAGCAGACACTACATCTTATACACTCGGCGACTATATGATACTATATAATAATATATAATAATAATAATAAATAATAATGAAACATAATATATAATAATAATAATAATAATAATAATAATAATAATAATAATAGTCATAATAATAAATAATAGTAAAACATAATATTAATAATAATATATAATTATAACAATATATAATAATAATAACAATAATAATGATCTTTATTTTATTTGATGATATTTAAGATTTGTTTTATCACCAACTACAGAAGATGTATTATTTAAAAAGTCATCAATCAAGTTGGATTTGATGTATTTAATATAAGTTGATAATAATGAGAAGTTAAAGCGTGTGATTCAGACACAACAACAGTAGAATCTCCTTCAGTTTCTAGTGTTTTATTGACATATTATAGTATAAAGTATAGTATTATATTTATTCTTTACCACACGAGAGAGAAAACACCTCTTTTTTCTCTGAAATCCTTCGACGAATGAGGTTATTATTGTATTTGACTTATACTAGTGTTTATAGGATTGTTAGAATGTTGTGTTGATACGACTTTTATAAATAAACTTTTCACGGCTCAATATTTTAAAGTAAGAAAAAAAAATCAAATATGTTGAAGATTCATCTGAATATTTGACAGAATATATAAATCTTTTCCTAAAATATTGCAACAAAAACATATTTTACAAAGTCTGAAGGAAACAAAATTGGAGAAAATGGAACATTTTTAATAAAAACTTTAACCTATTTTCCATGTTGGAGTTTAAAAGAAGAAAAACCTCATCAATATTATAAATTAGTTGAATATTTACTTATTTATCTTCTTTTTTAATACATTTATTTTATCATTATTTTAACTGTTGTCGTTTATGAGCCGAACTTAAAGTGAAAACAAAGTTTAAAAGAAGAAGAAATGATGCATTTAAACGTTATTATAATGTCGTGTCCATCCAGACTCACCCACGCTCAGCACCAGCGTGGACCACAGGTTGATGTTCAGCATCATGTGGTTGGCGCTGGTCTGGAAGCGAGACCTCATGTGGTCCTGGGCCACGCCGGTCAGACCGTCCAGCGTCAGCGAGGCCAGCTGCGGGAACCAAGCACCAGAGTCACGCGCACGTCTCAGCCGTCAAAACCAAAAAGAGCCAGGGTCACCAGCAGCATCTCGCCGAAGCCGAACACGTGGCCGTCGCTCACGCCCGAGCTCTTGTTGGGCTTGTAGAGGAAGAGCGCCACGCCGCCCACGATCAGCAGCACGCACAGGTACTTGGCCAGAGGGTAGCGCTTCCTCAGGATGGTCACGCCCAGGAGCATGACTGGAGCACGGGTACACAACAGTTACACAACATCACAGGGGTTTAACAACACTTACACAATATCACAGGGGTTTAACAACAGTTACACAACATGTCGTCACACACGTGTATTAATGATCTTTAAATGGATGCTATTCTTACAGAAACAAACATAGACGAATGTTAAACACTAAACACTATCATCAGTTATGATCAGAGTATTATGGTAAATAAAGGTGATACATTAAAAGTATTATGGTAAATAAGGGGTGATACATTAAAAGTATTATGGTAAATAAAGGTGATACATTAAAAGTATTATGGTAAATAAAGGTGATACATTAAAAGTATTATGGTAAATAAAGGTGATACATTAAAAGTATTATGGTAAATAAGGGGTGACAGATTAAAAGTATTATGGTAAATAAAGGTGATACATTAAAAGTATTATGGTAAATAAAGGTGATACATTAAAAGTATTATGGTAAATAAAGGTGATACATTAAAAGTATTATGGTAAATAAAGGTGATACATTAAAAGTATTATGGTAAATAAAGGTGATACATTAAAAGTATTATGGTAAATAAAGGTGATACATTAAAAGTATTATGGTAAATAAAGGTGATACATTAAAAGCATTATGGTAAATAAAGGTGATACATTAAAAGTATTATGGTAAATAAGGGGTGACAGATTAAAAGTATTATGGTAAATAAGGGGTGACAGATTAAAAGTATTATGGTAAATAAAGGTGATACATTAAAAGTATTATGGTAAATAAAGGTGATACATTAAAAGTATTATGGTAAATAAAGGTGATACATTAAAAGTATTATGGTAAATAAAGGTGATACATTAAAAGTATTATGGTAAATAAAGGTGATACATTAAAAGTATTATGGTAAATAAAGGTGATACATTAAAAGTATTATGGTAAATAAAGGTGATACATTAAAAGTATTATGGTAAATAAGGGGTGACAGATTAAAAGTATTATGGTAAATAAGGGGTGACAGATTAAAAGTATTATGGTAAATAAAGGTGATACATTAAAAGTATTATGGTAAATAAAGGTGATACATTAAAAGTATTATGGTAAATAAAGGTGATACATTAAAAGTATTATGGTAAATAAAGGTGATACATTAAAAGCATTATGGTAAATAAAGGTGATACATTAAAAGTATTATGGTAAATAAAGGTGATACATTAAAAGTATTATGGTAAATAAAAGTGATACATTAAAAGCATTATGGTAAATAAAGGTGATACATTAAAAGTATTATGGTAAATAAGGGGTGATAGATTAAAAGTATTATGGTAAATAAAGGTGATACATTAAAAGTATTATGGTAAATAAGGGGTGATACATTAAAAGTATTATGGTAAATAAAGGTGATACATTAAAAGTATTATGGTAAATAAAGGTGATACATTAAAAGTATTATGGTAAATAAGGGGTGATACATTAAAAGCATTATGGTAAATAAAGGTGATACATTAAAAGTATTATGGTAAATAAAGGTGATACATTAAAAGCATTATGGTAAATAAAGGTGATACATTAAAAGTATTATGGTAAATAAAGGTGATACATTAAAAGTATTATGGTAAATAAAGGTGATACATTAAAAGTATTATGGTAAATAAAGGTGATACATTAAAAGTATTATGGTAAATAAGGGGTGATACATTAAAAGTATTATGGTAAATAAAGGTGATACATTAAAAGTATTATGGTAAATAAAGGTGATACATTAAAAGTATTATGGTAAATAAAGGTGATACATTAAAAGTATTATGGTAAATAAAGGTGATACATTAAAAGTATTATGGTAAATAAAGGTGATACATTAAAAGTATTATGGTAAATAAAGGTGATACATTAAAAGCATTATGGTAAATAAAGGTGATACATTAAAAGTATTATGGTAAATAAAGGTGATACATTAAAAGTATTATGGTAAATAAAAGTGATACATTAAAAGCATTATGGTAAATAAAGGTGATACATTAAAAGAATTATGGTAAATAAGGGGTGATAGATTAAAAGTATTATGGTAAATAAAGGTGATACATTAAAAGTATTATGGTAAATAAAGGTGATACATTAAAAGTATTATGGTAAATAAAGGTGATACATTAAAAGTATTATGGTAAATAAGGGGTGATAGATTAAAAGTATTATGGTAAATAAAGGTGATACATTAAAAGCATTATGGTAAATAAAGGTGATACATTAAAAGTATTATGGTAAATAAAGGTGATACATTAAAAGTATTATGGTAAATAAAGGTGATACATTAAAAGTATTATGGTAAATAAAGGTGATACATTAAAAGCATTATGGTAAATAAAGGTGATACATTAAAAGTATTATGGTAAATAAAGGTGATACATTAAAAGCATTATGGTAAATAAAGGTGATACATTAAAAGTATTATGGTAAATAAGGGGTGATACATTAAAAGTATTATGGTAAATAAAGGTGATACATTAAAAGTATAATGGTAAATAAAGGTGATACATTAAAAGTATTATGGTAAATAAAGGTGATACATTAAAAGTATTATGGTAAATAAGGGGTGATAGATTAAAAGTATTATGGTAAATAAAGGTGATACATTAAAAGTATTATGGTAAATAAAGGTGATACATTAAAAGTATTATGGTAAATAAAGGTGATACATTAAAAGCATTATGGTAAATAAAGGTGATACATTAAAAGAATTATGGTAAATAAAGGTGATACATTAAACGTATTATGGTAAATAAAGGTGATACATTAAAAGTATTATGGTAAATAAAGGTGATACATTAAAAGTATTATGGTAAATAAAGGTGATACATTAAAAGTATTATGGTAAATAAAGGTGATACATTAAAAGTATTATGGTAAATAAAGGTGATACATTAAAAGCATTATGGTAAATAAAGGTGATACATTAAAAGTATTATGGTAAATAAAGGTGATACATTAAAAGTATTATGGTAAATAAAGGTGATACATTAAAAGTATTATGGTAAATAAAGGTGATACATTAAAAGTATTATGGTAAATAAAGGTGATACATTAAAAGTATTATGGTAAATAAAGGTGATACATTAAAAGTATTATGGTAAATAAAGGTGATACATTAAACGTATTATGGTAAATAAAGGTGATACATTAAAAGTATTATGGTAAATAAAGGTGATACATTAAAAGTATTATGGTAAATAAAGGTGATACATTAAAAGTATTATGGTAAATAAAGGTGATACATTAAAAGTATTATGGTAAATAAAGGTGATACATTAAAAGTATTATGGTAAATAAAGGTGATACATTAAAAGTATTATGGTAAATAAAGGTGATACATTAAAAGTATTATGGTAAATAAAGGTGATACATTAAAAGTATTATGGTAAATAAAGGTGATACATTAAAAGTATTATGGTAAATAAAGGTGATACATTAAAAGTATTATGGTAAATAAAGGTGATACATTAAAAGTATTATGGTAAATAAAGGTGATACATTAAAAGCATTATGGTAAATAAAGGTGACACATTAAAAGCATTATGGTAAATCAAGGTGATACATTAAAAGTATTATGGTAAATAAAGGTGATACATTAAAATGTGTGATTCACTTGTTATAGTGTACGAACAAAAAACACGTTCAATAATATTGATGATGTTTAAGTTGTGACGAGGATCTGAACCTGTAGGTGATTTGTGTGATTATTTTACCTGGGATGGGTTTACACGACTTTCCGAGCACCTGTGAGGAGAAACAACCTGTTAGAGTCTGTGTAGAGATAATAATAATAATAATAATAATAACAATAATAATAATACCAAATAATATTAATAATAATATATAATAGTAATAGTAATAATACAAATAATAATAATAATGATAATAGTAATAGTAATAATACAAATAATAATAATAATAATGATAATAATAATGATAATGGTAATAATACAAATAATAATAATAATAGTAATGATGATAATAATAATAATATATAATAATAGTGATAATAGTAACAATAATAATACAAATAATAAAAATAATAATATAAATAATAGTAAAAGTAATGATAAAAATAAAAACAATATATAATAAAATAATATTAATAATAACATATAATAATAATAATAATAATATTAACAATAATAATATATAATTATAATAACAATAATAATATATAATTAATATAACAATAATAATGATAGTAATAATAACAATAATTATATATAATAATAATAACAATACTACTAATAATAATAATGATAGTAATAATAACAATAATTATATAATAATATTAACAATAATAATATATAATAATAATAACAATAATAACAATAATAATATATAATTAATATAACAATAATAATGATAGTAATAATAACAATAAGTATATATAATAATACTAACAATAATTATATATAATAATAACGATAATAATATATAATAATAATAACAATAATAATATTAACAATAATAATAATAACAATAATAATAATACTAACAATAATAATGATAATAATACTAACAATAATATTATATGTTCATATTAACAATAATAATATATGATAATATTAACAATAATAATATATAATAATATATATGATAATATTAACAATAATAATATATGATAATATTAACAATAATAATATATAATAATATATATGATAATATTAACAATAATAATATATAATAATATATATGATAATATTAACAATAATAATATATGATAATATTAACAATAATAATATATAATAATATATATGATAATATTAACAATAATAATATAGGTGGTTGGCTGCAGGGACACACCTGTGTAGGGTAGTTGACGTACTGGAGGGCGGAGTTACTGGACACCATGGCGCCGAGGTAGGAGAGCGAGCACAGGCCGTAGAGCCAGTTCTTGGTGTGGTCCGGTTTGGAGCCTTCGAAGAACTGGATCACTGCGGGGACAAGAGTCTGCGAGTCAGACCTGAGGAGCTGGTGAGTCGTGACTCGGTCGACCTGGTACTCACGGATCTTGGCGAAGACACAGTTGAAGATGCACTGGATGAAAACCAACGTTCTGGCGAATCGAAACTTCTCCTTCTGGTCTCCCTCGCCATAGTCGCCGCGAGTGCTGCACCAACAACCGTGTTAATAATTACATGTAAAGCCACATGTAACGACGCATGTAACGACACATGTAACCACGCATGTAAAGACGCATGTAAAGACGCATGTAAAGCCACATGTAACGACGCATGTAACGACACATGTAACCACGCATGTAAAGACGCATGTAAAGACGCATGTAAAGACACATGTAATGACGCATGTAAAGACGCATGTAATGACGCATGTAAAGACGCATGTAAAGACGCATGTAATGACACATGTAATGACGCATGTAAAGACGCATGTAAAGACACATGTAAAGACACATGTAAAGACACATGTAAAGACACATGTAAAGACACATGTAAAGACGCATGTAAAGACACATGTAATGACACATGTAATGACGCATGTAAAGACGCATGTAAAGACACATGTAAAGACACATGTAAAGACACATGTAAAGACACATGTAAAGCCACATGTAACGACGCATGTAACGACACATGTAACCACGCATGTAAAGACGCATGTAAAGACACATGTAATGACGCATGTAAAGACGCATGTAAAGACGCATGTAAAGACACATGTAATGACACATGTAAAGACACATGTAAAGACACATGTAAAGACACATGTAATGACGCATGTAATGACGCATGTAATGACACATGTAAAGACACATGTAAAGACACATGTAAAGACACATGTAAAGACGCATGTAAAGACGCATGTAAAGACGCATGTAAAGACACATGTAAAGACACATGTAATGACACATGTAAAGACACATGTAAAGACACATGTAAAGACACATGTAATGACGCATGTAACGACGCATGTAAAGACACATGTAATGACACATGTAAAGACACATGTAAAGACACATGTAAAGACACATGTAAAGACACATGTAAAGACGCATGTAAAGACGCATGTAAAGACGCATGTAAAGACACATGTAAAGACACATGTAATGACACATGTAAAGACACATGTAATGACACATGTAAAGACACATGTAATGACGCATGTAAAGACACATGTAAAGACACATGTAAGGACGCATGTAAAGACGCATGTAAAGACGCATGTAAAGACGCATGTAATGACACATGTAATGACACATGTAATGACACATGTAATGACACATGTAATGACACATGTAAAGACACATGTAAGGACGCATGTAAAGACGCATGTAAAGACGCATGTAAAGACGCATGTAAAGACGCATGTAATGACACATGTAATGACACATGTAAAGACACATGTAAGGACGCATGTAAAGACGCATGTAAAGACGCATGTAAAGACGCATGTAAAGACGCATGTAAAGACGCATGTAATGACGCATGTAAAGACACATGTAAGGACGCATGTAAAGACGCATGTAAAGACGCATGTAAAGACACATGTAATGACACATGTAAAGACACATGTAAAGACACGTAATGACACATGTAAAGACACATGTAATGACACATGTAAAGACACGTAATGACACATGTAAAGACACATGTAATGACACATGTAAAGACACGTAATGACACATGTAATGACACATGTAAAGACACATGTAAAGACACACGAACGTCAACTGTCATTAAATCCAAACTCTTGTTATTGTGATGTTGAATATGTTCAATGATTTAAACATTGAATAAGTTGAAGTGAACAAGAATGAGACGCGATAAGAAGATTCTTAAAGACCAAGTTAAGACAAACTGACGATAATAAAGATCCATGACCTTTGAAATATGTCCAGGATGTGTAGAAACTGTGTTTAAGGAACATGAAACATCAGTTAATGATCATCAGTAAGTTAGTAATATTTGTAGACATCCTTGAAAATATCATAAACTCTCTTATCTGGAGAACTTTCATGTGAACAGAGATTGTTGCTCCGGTCAAGATAACAATCCGAGATAAAAGTAATTTTGAAAGAAAGTGTTGAAATCTGTGTTTTCAGAGACTCAACAACAAAGTATTTAGATGAACGAAAACACATTTGGATCAAAGTAACACAAAATGACGGAGAAAGTTACTGAATAAAGAAGATTAAAGAGGAAACAAGTGAATAACAATGACTTATGTTGTGTTTTACTTTTCTATGTTTTGTGTTTATACTTCTGTCTGTGCGGAGGTTTATGTGCAGCAGGTGTGTGTGTGTGTGTGTGTGTGTGTGTGTGTGTGTGTGTGTGTGTGTGTGTGTGTGTGTGTGTGTGTGTGTGTGTGTGTGAGTGAGTGGACAAGGATTATAAATATTGGTTATTGTTTGATAATTATTTCAATGATTAATTTATATTTCATGATTAAACTCAACTAGTTTCTTGAAGTATTTCATGTTTAAACTCACATAGTTTCCTGAAGTATTTCATATTTAAACTCACATAGTTTCCTGAAGTATTTCATATTTAAACTCACATAGTTTCCTGAAGTATTTCATGTTTAAACTCACATAGTTTTCTGAATTATTTCATGTTTAAACTCACATAGTTTTCTGAATTATTTCATGTTTAAAGTCACATAGTTTTCTGAATTATTTCATGTTTAAACTCACATAGTTTTCTGAATTATTTCATGTTTAAACTCACATAGTTTCCTGAAGTATTTCATGTTTAAACTCACAGTTTTCTGAAGTATTTCATGTTTAAACTCACATAGTTTCTTGAAGTATTTACTGTTTAAACTCACATAGTTTCCTGAAGTATTTCATGATTAAACTCACATAGTTTCCTGAAGTATTTCATTTTTAAACTCACATAGTTTCCTGAAGTATTTCATGTTTAAACTCACATAGTTTCTTGAAGTATTTACTGTTTAAACTCACATAGTTTCCTTAAGTATTTCATGTTTAAACTCACATGGTTTCCTGAAGTATCTCATGTTTAAACTCAACTAGTTTCCTGAAGTATTTCATGTTTAAACTCACATAGTTTCCTGAAGTATTTCATGTTTAAACTCAACTAGTTTCCTGAAGTATTTAATGTTTAAACTCACATAGTTTCCTGAAGTATTTCATGTTTAAACTCAACTAGTTTCCTGAAGTATTTCATGTTTAAACTCACATAGTTTTCTGAAGTATTTCATGTTTAAACTCACATAGTTTCCTGAAGTATTTCATGTTTAAACTCACATAGTTTCCTGAAGTATTTCATGTTTAAACTCACATAGTTTCCTGAAGTATTTCATGTTTAAACTCACATAGTTTCCTGAAGTATTTCATGTTTAAACTCACATAGTTTCCTGAAGTATTTCATGTTTAAACTCACATAGTTTCCTGAAGTATTTCATGTTTAAACTCACATAGTTTCCTGAAGTATTTCATGTGTAAACTCACATAGTTTCTTGAAGTATTCCGTAGTAGAAGTAACAGACGAAGACACCGAGGAAACACACGATGAATCGGGTCCTCGGATGGTTCCATCTGGACGAGACTTTCGCGGATCCTTTCCCCGCAGCCATGCTGTCGTCCTCGGAGGCAGGAACACTGACCGACACCGACACCGTCCCGGCTCCTCTCACGCCGACGTCTCGCTCCACTATCGCCGCGTGCGGAGCCTGAAGGTGGCGCTGAAGGTTGACGAGCAGGAGAACCTGGAGCTAAGACTCACTTATGACGCCATCGTCGCCGCTTTCTGATCAAAGGGTGACGTGTAGCGAGTCGCGCTTGATCTACGTCACATTAAAGTTGTTGTTAAACAACAGTTTTTTTTTATGTTTTAGCGCAAAAAAACCATCGAGCCGCAGAATTCCAGGTTTTCAGATTTGGCGTCAGGAGTGTTCGTCGTGACGCCTGACTCCCCCGCTGAAGAGAACGTCTCGGTTTATTCTGAAACCTGTTTTTAAATTCTTCTCAAGCGTCCACCGTTATATTGTTGAAATATTCCACCGACATATCGCTGTTAATCTGCGTTTATTTTAAAACTACACACGTGTTTTTGTTAAGGCATATCAACGGGCAGCTAATAAACAGACGCGGACCTCGCGACCATGAGAGCCGCGCTTGGATTTTTCGTCTTAGATGTGGAGTGATCTGATTGGCCGCCTTCATGCCTCTGACACAACCGGTAGCCAATCACGTAACGGGGATGAGGAACGAGGCGGGTTTTGTTGTCAAAAACCGCAAAACCACGTGTCGTGTGGAAACGTCATCAAAACATGACGTTAAAATTGAATGAATGGCTTTAATTTTCACTTCATCGAGTCGATGTTGCGAGTTAATAATATTTAATGTTATATTTAATAATGTGCAGATGATTGTCTTACTAAACACTGAATAAAACACATCTTTGTAATATGTTTTTATTCACCATGTACAAAAAAAAAAACACGCGTCAAACTCTCGTGTTTCCGGTGAACAAACTCATTCAACCTTTTAACTCTATTTGGCGAAAACGTGATGAAAGGAAATGACGTGAGAAACTGATTTCTTGCGTTGATAGAAAAATATAACGTCACTCGAGCTACAAAAATAAACATCTTCCAAATAAAAAAAAACACGTAGAAACACGTTCAAGAAACAAAGAGTTCAGTCCCGAAGATTCTAAAGTTCCGTTTCTTTGATGTTTCAAAATAAAAGCATCTCTCAGACCCAGTTGAAAATAAGAACCAGGGACCCCGTGTGCGTAGACCTACGTGGATTTCCTACTAAAAAACATGCACCTGCACAACAACACACATGTATTTGTATTTCATTTCTAGAATAAAAGTGTTTTCTGTTTAAAACATCACGTGTTGCTGCTTTTAAAGAAATAGTTTCAGTTAAAACACGTTTGATTTAGAATAACGACGTGAGGTGATTCCATCTGTGACTCTTGTAGACTCGCACATAATATTGTTCGATACGTTTTAAAAACAATATTCGACACGTCTTGATCTGAATTGTGTGAAAAACTAAAATAAAAACTATTTGTTTTAAAACGATCATGTCATAACAAACATGTGAATTATTTAATATCCACTCGTGTCACGAACACGTGTGTCTGTGTCAAATACTGATCCATATTGAAGTTAGTGTGTCCGATACACAACTGTGTGACGACACTTGTTCACATGAGGCCCCTGTCCATCAAAACAAAGTCACTTCAGCTGCGTGTGACGTCATGATCCGCTGCCAGCGCCCCCTGGCGTTCAGTCAGTGCAGCAGAAGATTTTCTAAATCGCGTCTCAAGAGTTTTTCCTCTTCTCCTGGTGGAAGCTACTGCAGGTGTCGAGGTGGAGAGGCTGGACCTCCGGTGACCGGGGAGACGGTCAGGCCCCGGAACAGAAGGTCCATGGAGGGCAGGAGGGGCTTCAGGAGGCTGACGGGGCAGAAGGCGGATCCTCCGTGTGGAGTGAAGTTGACCTTGTTCAAGTCGGGACAGGACGACGGGAGGAAGATCTCGTCCGGACCACAAGACCTGCAGGACGGAGACGAACGTTTATGTGAGAAAACGCGTCACAATATTGAAGAAGTAAACATTTATGTCGGTGAAATTGTGAATTTTTCAATTAAAAGGTACATTTATATCGTGTAATTCAACTGTTTTTGAACTATTTAAACATTCAAGTATTAGCATCAAATCATTGGTTTCAACATTTGTGAAATACTTACATCGTCTCCTCGCTCACGCGCACTCGCTCGCAGCCCTCGGGCGGCTGTCGCTGGAAGGTCTTGTTGGGTTCTGGTGACCCAGGTCGCCGTGGCAACAGAATCAGAGGAGGCGACAGAGGAGTCGAGCTGAGAACCTCTGAACACAAACATGATAAATAAGAACCTCTGAACACAAACATGATAGATAAGAACCTCTGAACACAGACATGATGAGTAAGAACCTCTGAACACAAACATGATAGATAAGAACCTCTGAACACAGACATGATGAGTAAGAACCTCTGAACACAAACATGATAGATAAGAACCTCTGAACACAGACATGATGAGTAAGAACCTCTGAACACAAACATGATAGATAAGAACCTCTGAACACAGACATGATAGATAAGAACCTCTGAACACAAACATGATAGATAAGAACCTCTGAACACAAACATGATAGATAAGAACCTCTGAACACAAACATGATAGATAAGAACCTCTGAACACAAACATGATAGATAAGAACCTCTGAACACAAACATGATAGATAAGAACCTCTGAACACAAACATGATAAATAAGAACCTCTGAATACAAACATGATGAGTAAGAACCTCTGAACACAAACATGATAGATAAGAACCTCTGAACACAAACATGATAGATAAGAACCTCTGAACACAAACATGATAGATAAGAACCTCTGAATACAAACATGATAAATAAGAACCTCTGAATACAAACATGATAGATAAGAACCTCTGAACACAAACATGATAGATAAGAACCTCTGAACACAAACATGATAAATAAGAACCTCTGAATACAAACATGATGAGTAAGAACCTCTGAACACAAACATGATAGATAAGAACCTCTGAACACAAACATGATAGATAAGAACCTCTGAACACAAACATGATAGATAAGAACCTCTGAACACAAACATGATAGATAAGAACCTCTGAACACAGACATGATGAGTAAGAACCTCTGAACACAAACATGATAGATAAGAACCTCTGAACACAGACATGATAGATAAGAACCTCTGAACACAGACATGATAGATAAGAACCTCTGAACACAAACATGATAGATAAGAACCTCTGAACACAAACATGATAGATAAGAACCTCTGAACACAAACATGATAAATAAGAACCTCTGAATACAAACATGATGAGTAAGAACCTCTGAACACAAACATGATAGATAAGAACCTCTGAACACAGACATGATAGATAAGAACCTCTGAACACAGACATGATAGATAAGAACCTCTGAACACAGACATGATAGATAAGAACCTCTGAACACAAACATGATAGATAAGAACCTCTGAACACAAACATGATAAATAAGAACCTCTGAATACAAACATGATGAGTAAGAACCTCTGAACACAAACATGATAGATAAGAACCTCTGAACACAAACATGATAGATAAGAACCTCTGAACACAAACATGATAGATAAGAACCTCTGAACACAAACATGATGAGTAAGAACCTCTGAACACAAACATGATGAGTAAGAACCTCTGAACACAAACATGATAGATAAGAACCTCTGAACACAAGCATGATAGATAAGGACCTCTGAACACAAACATGATAGATAAGAACCTCTGAACACAAACATGATAAGTAAGAACCTCTGAACACAAACATGATAGATAAGAACCTCTGAACACAAACATGATAGATAAGAACCTCTGAACACAAACATGATAAATAAGAACCTCTGAATACAAACATGATGAGTAAGAACCTCTGAACACAAACATGATAGATAAGAACCTCTGAACACAGACATGATAGATAAGAACCTCTGAACACAGACATGATAGATAAGAACCTCTGAACACAGACATGATAGATAAGAACCTCTGAACACAAACATGATAGATAAGAACCTCTGAACACAAACATGATAGATAAGAACCTCTGAACACAAACATGATAAATAAGAACCTCTGAATACAAACATGATGAGTAAGAACCTCTGAACACAAACATGATAGATAAGAACCTCTGAACACAAACATGATAAATAAGAACCTCTGAATACAAACATGATGAGTAAGAACCTCTGAACACAAACATGATAGATAAGAACCTCTGAACACAAACATGATAGATAAGAACCTCTGAACACAAACATGATGAGTAAGAACCTCTGAACACAAACATGATGAGTAAGAACCTCTGAACACAAACATGATAGATAAGAACCTCTGAACACAAGCATGATAGATAAGGACCTCTGAACACAAACATGATAGATAAGAACCTCTGAACACAAACATGATAAGTAAGAACCTCTGAACACAAACATGATAGATAAGAACCTCTGAACACAAACATGATAGATAAGAACCTCTGAACACAAACATGATGAGTAAGAACCTCTGAACACAAACATGATAGATAAGAACCTCTGAACACAAACATGATAGATAAGAACCTCTGAACACAGACATGATGAGTAAGAACCTCTGAACACAAACATGATAGATAAGAACCTCTGAACACAAACATGATAGATAAGAACCTCTGAACACAAACATGATAGATAAGAACCTCTGAACACAGACATGATGAGTAAGAACCTCTGAACACAAACATGATAGATAAGAACCTCTGAACACAGACATGATAGATAAGAACCTCTGAACACAAACATGATAGATAAGAACCTCTGAACACAAACATGATAGATAAGAACCTCTGAACACAGACATGATGAGTAAGAACCTCTGAACACAAACATGATAGATAAGAACCTCTGAACACAAACATGATGAGTAAGAACCTCTGAACACAAACATGATAGATAAGAACCTCTGAACACAGACATGATAGATAAGAACCTCTGAACACAGACATGATGAGTAAGAACCTCTGAACACAAACATGATAGATAAGAACCTCTGAACACAAACATGATAGATAAGAACCTCTGAACACAAACATGATAGATAAGAACCTCTGAACACAAACATAAGTAAAGATAAACTCACCAGGCTCCAGCATGCGACAGGGAGACTGAGGGGGCGAGGCTGAGTTCACAGGAGAGTCTGGAGGCGACGGGTCAAGAGGACCCGGTGACGGAGGCGGAGAGAGGAGGGCTGGATCCGGAGTACCTGGAGAAGACTCGCTCTGAGAACCACTGCTGCATCTCTGGACCGGAACTGGAGCTCGGTGTCCGTCTGGGACGTCCAAGATCTGAGAAGGCGTCAACGAGAGTCAGGGTCAGAGTTCAGAGTTCAGAGTCGAGGTCTCAGCTTCTCTCACCTCCAGCTGGTCGTCATGTTTCTCGCACACAAACACTTCCTCCAGCTCCAGGTTCAGACCCTCCACACTGCGCCGCAGTCGTGGAGCGAGTCTGTTCAGAGGGATCCTGGTCTGAGGAGAGACTGGTGTCAGGACGGAGGTCACAGGGGGGTCACAGGGGGGTCACAGGGAGCAGGTCTACCTGAGTGGATCCTGCTGCGTGTCCTGAGGCATGAGGAGCATCAAATCCTGACGGCGGCGCAGTGTGTCGCGACCGCTTCTGCAGCTGCTGCCTCAGTCTGGCCACCTGGGGGCAGTGTTGTCACCGTCAGGAACAAGCTAACGGCTGACATTTAGCCAGCATCATCTCGCTAATGGCTACAGTTGAACTGGTGATTCAAGTCATTAGCAGCCTCTGAGCTTAACACGTATTACAAATGTTTGAACACTGAGAAGCAAGGTCAAAGGTCAAAGGTCACCTCTCTCAGGTGCTCCGCGCTGCCCCACGATGCCGAGCGCTTGTGACCCCCGAGACTTCTTCTTCCTGGACTCTCCTCCGCCCACGAGCTCGGAGTCTGAAAGAAGAAAGTTCATCAAGTTCATCAGAGACTAAACATCCTCGAGAAGAAGCCACGACTCTACACAGAGTCTCAGATGACCGAGCTCAAGGTCGCCACCTATCAGTCGACCTCAGGTACTAATACTGCAAATTATACTATAGATACACACAATACAAGTATATAAGGTGATAGTGTAGTAACAAGTATATATGTGTAGTATTGTCCAGTACTTGACTCTGGTGTTGTGATGGTGTAGTACAAGTATATATGTGTAGTATTGTCCAGTACTTGACTCTGGTGTTGTGATACTGTAGTAACAAATATATATGTGTAGTATTGTCCAGTACTTGACTCTGGTGTTGTGATGGTGTAGTACAAGTATATATGTGTAGTATTGTCCAGTACTTCACTCTGGTGTTGTGATAGTGTAGTAACAAGTATATATGTGTAGTATTGTCCAGTACTTGACTCTGGTGTTGTGATAGTGTAGTAACAAGTATATATGTGTAGTATTGTCCAGTACTTGACTCTGGTGTTGTGATAGTGTAGTAACAAGTATATATGTGTAGTATTGTCCAGTACTTGACTCTGGTGTTGTGATAGTGTAGTACAAGTATATATGTGTAGTATTGTCCAGTACTTGACTCTGGTGTTGTAGTATTTACAGACCACATGACTCTTGACGAAGTCGTAACTACTTTCATTTGTTTTCAAACCAAAATATGTCCAAACATCAGCTTTAAAAGCTCCTGGACTCACTGTATCCTCTCGTTCTCAGTCATCATTCTTACTGTAGCTGCGGAGCACGTAACGACTGCTGCCATCTAGAGGCCGGAGGCTTAATTGCAACACAAACATGAACAAAAATAATAATAATAATAATAAACAGTTAGGTGGAGACCTCGGGTCAAACCCAGACCCACACGGAGGGTCCTGTCTCCACTCTGGCCCGGGAACATCTCAGATCCAACAGAGCCGACGAGCTGTTAAAAGGGAAGTTTGGCAACAGATGCTGAACCTGAAGGTTCCGGCGGTTGCTCGTGGGTCGGGGCGGCACATCTGTCAGAACATCTGCAGAAGCGACGCCCCAGATAACACGAGGAAGCTCACGACCACATCTATAAATGAACACACACTTCCTGACGACGTACCGCTCGCCTCACTCTGGACCTCCTCTGGACACAAGGTTGTGGGTTCATCGCCGCGAGACCGTCCTGCTCATGTCCTGCTCATGACTGTCTCCGGGCGACTTCACGCCAAACCACTTGTGTGAGTCCACGGCAGCTAAATGTGTCTCGACCCAGAGAGTGTAGAGTTACACCAGAGACGACCTCACACACCCCCCCACACACACAGAGGGCATCATGGGAAACTATAAAAAGATCTTTGACTCTGTGAAGTTAATATAAACAAGTCTTCATGAAGTTATTATACAACCCAACTGCTATGATGACAAAGTACTACACACAGAGATGACTGCAAGTGTATCAGTGTCATTGTATTACATTGTTATATAGATTGATATAATAATATAACGTTTTCAATGTTTAAACTTTGTTTATTTTGAATAAAATAATTTAATCTTATCAATATTATTATTTTACACAGCGTTTTTTAATCCAAATAATTCAAAAATACATGTATGACGTTCGATATTTGTTTGAATCTTAGTATTTTTAATGTAATATAAATGTTGGTATAATAGAGTCTCCAGACTAGACCAACAGAGCTCAGAGCTACTGATCAAACTTTCAGCCAATCATGAGACAGAAAGACGGTCATGTGACTCACAGACGATCACGAGACTCACAGACAAAACTATCTTTGAAATGATATTTTATGGTTTATCGTTCAATGAAGTGTGTAGAAAACATGTTTTTAGTAACAATTAAATATTGTAATATTTGTTCATGTTTGTGTTGCAATTAAACCTCCGGCCTCTAGATGGCAGCAGTTACATCCTCCACAGCTACAGTAAGAATGATGACTGAGGACGAGAGGATACAGTGAGTCCAGCAGCTTTTAAAGCTGATGTTTGGACATATTTTGGTTTGAAAACAAATGAAAGTAGTTACGACTTCGTCAAGAGTCATGTGGTCTGTAAATACTACAACACCAGAGTCAAGTACTGGACAATACTACACATATATACTTGTTACTACACTATCACAACACCAGAGTCAAGTACTGGACAATACTACACATATATACTTGTTACTACACTATCACAACACCAGAGTCAAGTACTGGACAATACTACACATATATACTAGTTACTACACTATCACAACACCAGAGTCAAGTACTGGACAATACTACACATATATACTTGTTACTACACTATCACAACACCAGAGTCAAGTACTGGACAATACTACACATATATACTAGTTACTACACTATCACAACACCAGAGTCAAGTACTGGACAATACTACACATATATACTTGTTACTACACTATCACAACACCAGAGTCAAGTACTGGACAATACTACACATATATACTTGTTACTACACTATCACAACACCAGAGTCAAGTACTGGACAATACTACACATATATACTAGTTACTACACTATCACAACACCAGAGTCAAGTACTGGACAATACTACACAATTATACTAGTTACTACACTATCACAACACCAGAGCCAAGTACTGGACAATACTACACAATTATACTAGTTACTACACTATCACAACACCAGAGCCAAGTACTGGACAATACTACACATATATACTAGTTACTACACTATCACAACACCAGAGTCAAGTACTGGACAATACTACACAATTATACTAGTAACTACACTATCACAACACCAGAGTCAAGTACTGGACAATACTACACAATTATACTACTTACTACACCATCACAACACCAGAGTCAAGTACTGGACAATACTACACATATATACTAGTTACTACACTATCACAACACCAGAGTCAAGTACTGGACAATACTACACAATTATACTAGTTACTACACTATCACAACACCTGAGTCAAGTACTGGACAATACTACACATATATACTTGTTACTACACTATCACAACACCAAAGTCAAGTACTGGACAATACTACACATATCTACTTGTTACTTCACTATCACAACACCAGAGTCAAGTACTGGACAATACTACACATATATACTTGTTACTACACTATCACAACACCAGAGCCAAGTACTGGACAATACTACACATATATACTAGTTACTACACTATCACAACACCAGAGTCAAGTACTGGACAATACTACACATATATACTTGTTACTACACTATCACAACACCAGAGTCAAGTACTGGACAATACTACACATATATACTTGTTACTACACTATCACAACACCAGAGTCAAGTACTGGACAATACTACACATATATACTAGTTACTACACTATCACAACACCAGAGTCAAGTACTGGACAATACTACACAATTATACTAGTTACTACACTATCACAACACCAGAGCCAAGTACTGGACAATACTACACAATTATACTAGTTACTACACTATCACAACACCAGAGCCAAGTACTGGACAATACTACACATATATACTAGTTACTACACTATCACAACACCAGAGTCAAGTACTGGACAATACTACACAATTATACTAGTAACTACACTATCACAACACCAGAGTCAAGTACTGGACAATACTACACAATTATACTACTTACTACACTATCACAACACCAGAGTCAAGTACTGGACAATACTACACATATATACTAGTTACTACACTATCACAACACCAGAGTCAAGTACTGGACAATACTACACAATTATACTAGTTACTACACTATCACAACACCTGAGTCAAGTACTGGACAATACTTCACATATATACTTGTTACTACACTATCACAACACCAAAGTCAAGTACTGGACAATACTACACATATCTACTTGTTACTTCACTATCACAACACCAGAGTCAAGTACTGGACAATACTACACATATATACTTGTTACTACACTATCACAACACCAGAGCCAAGTACTGGACAATACTACACATATATACTTGTTACTACACTATCACAACACCACAGTCAAGTACTTGACAATACTACACATATATACTTGTTACTACACTATCACAACACCAGAGTCAAGTACTGGACAATACTACACATATATACTTGTTACTACACTATCACAACACCACAGTCAAGTACTTGACAATACTACACATATATACTTGTTACTACACTATCACAACACCAAAGTCAAGTACTGGACAATACTACACATATATACTTGTTACTACACTATCACAACACCACAGTCAAGTACTTGACAATACTACACATATATACTTGTTACTACACTATCACTAAACATCACTATATATCTTTGTATCATGATACCATCAACACACTTTGCTCCTGGAGTAACATGTTTAGTGTGAGTCGAACAGAAGAATCAGGAGCGAGGTGTGGGGTGAGGGGTGAGGGGTGAGGGGGATGGGGTGTCGTGGTAATGAGGTCAGAGGGTCTGCGCCTCACAATGGAGGAAGAAGGGGGTTCTGGTTCTGTGTCAGCAGCTGCTCCACATCCACTCACACCTGCACACGGTTACCTGCGTGGCCTTGTCGTTGACGCACGTCACACCCGACGCTTCTGCTTCTCGGGGCCACTGACCCTGCAGGTAGGGGCCCACGATGGCGTCCAGGGAGAGGGTCCGGCGGATGGTGGGCTTGGGCGGGCGAGCGGCGCTCCAGGCTACTGCACATGGAACGAATACAACTATTATATCGTTTGTTTCCAGAGAAACTCTCAATAAAACCTTTAATTCAATATATCATTAAAGTTCGATGAAGTTGTTAAAAGTGTTTTAAGTGAATCAATTAAATTAAGAAAACTTTAGTCATTTTTATTGAATAAAATGTATTTTTTTTTTACTTCTGATCTCTTCAATTTTCTGGGGAAGATTTAATAATTAAATAATGAATGAACACTGAAGCATCCTTGTGCTAATGCCTACAGACTATAAACAACTTTGAAAATGATGGTTAAACGATCACTTTGTAGTTCCAGCAGTAAAACTTAATTAATATTAACGTTAATATTTCATTATAATCATGTTATTATTTATATAATTATATTGTAATTATTGCAATCTGACATTTGTTTAACATTTAAATCATTTATCAACGACACAAATGTCCCAATTGTAAACAAATAATAGAACATGTATAAAAATGAAGATTATTGAATAAAATCATACCCTTTTTATTGTGTTGTTTTATTTTTAAACATCTTTTGTTTCTTTTGAACGACTCTCGGTGAAGGTTTAAGTTTTATCAGATTTGTAATTATACGAAAGTGTATATTAGTAAATGTTTTCAAACGTAAGAGTTGACTATTATTAAAGTGATAAATAAATAAATAAGATCCAAGTGATGATCAAATGTTTACAACTTCAGTTGCGTTGAAGCAGGTCTGCGCATGCGTCAGTCCTATGGTGGTCTTGGGCAGAAGTCGTGGTTGAACTAAAACCAGAACCGTGTTCGATACTCGATAATCCGCCTGAAGACTCAACGAATCACCTCCGCGTGGAGACGGTTTATCGCGTTAAATCGTTTGTTGCTCTTGAGTTTGTTGTTGATTCGAAACTACAACTTCTGAAAACGAACTCCATTGCAAAACGGGCCGTTTTAACTTTTAAACTTCATTTTAAAAGTGGTTTGAGACTAAAGTGATGAATGAAAGGTACTGGTGTGTTCGTGTCGATGTCTGCTGTGGTTCGGCGTGTGTTTTACCCGTCCTGAGCTCCCTGCTGAGCAGAACCGAGCCTCTCTGGAGCAGGTAGGGCACGGTGGCTCTGAGGGGCAGCAGGCTGGTGCTGCTCCCCCGGAGAGACGCTCCAGTCCGGGCGGACATGCTTCACTGCTGCGCTCTCGCCTCCATGTTCGTGTCAAGAGTTCCTTCAGTTGACAACAGGTCTTCTTCTGCTCGCCATGATGATGTTTCTCTCCGAGTCACAGAAAAGTGACACTAACTGCTGAGACTTGGGAACAGAAGCCGAGGCTGAAACTCGCCTTTTGATTGGTGGCGCCGGGATACTACTGCGCGCTGATTGGCCGACACGTCTGTCAAACGCGAGGGGAGCGCACCGTGACCCCGCCCACCTTCTTTCCTCGACTTTTGTAAGTAAGTAAGTAAGTAATTTGTGGCTCTTTTCTTACTCCTCCTCCTCGTCCTCTTCCTCCATCCTCACCCTCTCCTCTCCTCTTCCTCCTCCCCCTCTCCCTCCCCCTCTCCCTCCTCCTCCTCCTCTCCCTCTACCCATTCCTCCTCCTCTTCCTCTTTCTCCTCTCCCTCCTTCTCCTCTTCCTCCTCCTCGACCTCCTTCTCGTCTTCCTCTCCCTCCTCCTCCTCCTCTTCCTCCTTCTCCTCCTCCTCCTCCTCCTCCTCTTCCTCCTCCTCCTCCTCCTTTCCCTCTTCCTCCTCCTCCTCCTTCTCCTCTTCCTCCTCTTCCTCTTCTTCCTCCTCCTCCCTCTCCCTCCTCGTCCTCGTCCTCTCCCTCCTTCTCCTCTTCCTCCTCCTCCTCTTCCTCCTCCTCACCCTCCCTCCTCTTCCTCCTCCTCCTCCTCACCCTCCTCTTCCTCCTCCTCCTCTTCCTTTCCCTCTTCCTCCTCCTCCTTCTCCTCTTCTTCCTTCTCCTCTTCCTCCTCTTCCTACTCTTCCTCTTCTTCCTCCTCCTCACCCTCCCTCCTCTTCCTCCTCCTCCTCTTCCTCCTCCTCCTCACCCTCCTCTTCCTCCTCCTCCTCCTCCTTTCCCTCTTCCTCCTCCTTCTCCTCTTCTTCCTTCTCCTCTTCCTCCTCTTCCTCTTCTTCCTCCTCCTCCCTCTCCCTCCTCGTCCTCCTCCTCCTCTTCCTCCTCCTCACCCTCCCTCCTCTTCCTCCTCCTCCTCCTCCTCCTCCTCCTCCTCCTCCTCCTCTCAGTGTGTGTGGCCCTCATATGTGGGTCAAAGACCTCCTGAGGTCACCGTGAGTTTAGGGAGCAGCTCTGACTCTATTATGAGGATCAATGATGATTGACAGATTCATGCTCGATTGTTCTGGTCTGTCACACACTGTTATTGAAATGAGTTCACATGGTGACGTCATCAGCATTTCAACAAGTACTTCAGTACACAGTATTAGTACATGTATTTGTTTAGAGTCACTTTTGTGTGTTCATTGCTGTTGTTAAGTGTTTAATTAAATAATATCATTAAATAATTATTAAAGAATATTTACTTTTATAATTGTACAGCACGACTCATGCTACAGTACTAGTAGTACTGATAGTACTAGTACTACTAGTACTATCAGAAACTAGTACTATCAGTACTAGTAGTACCAGTACTATCTGATAGTACTAGTTCTATCAGTAGTGATACACTCTGTGCTTAATGTGTAATTAATTAAAGTACATTAAGTCATAGTTTGATTAAATTATGGGTCTTTTATACTTGTACTGAATTTTATTTTGAATAACTTACTTTTGTACTGTTTTCAATGTATTGTCATATTTATTGAATCATGTTTTAATTAAAGTTATATGTTTATTATGTATTTATATAAATACTGTTATCATTGTAATCATTAAATACACTGGACTTCAGAAGTAAATAAACTTTGTGTTGAGATAAATAAATATTTACATCACATTATAAAAACTTCCAGTAAAACAAATATTGTTATTTAGTTAATTATAAATGTTTATTTGGAAACATTACTCATGATATCTCTGAATTAAAATGTAATATTATTATCTATTGTTTAAACCTACTACAGGTGACGTCATCAGCATTGTAGTACACACGCTGACCACCAGATGGAGGCAAAGGTTAGTTCAGGAAAACAACAAAGAAGTGCTTCATGGAAAAAAGCTCTTTATCAACAAAACAACAAAAATAAGTTTGTGGTTGAAGACGATGACAAGAGTCTCTCATGGAGGTTGTGTGTCCGTGTGTAGCACATGTGTAGCATGTGTGTAGCACGTGTGTAGCACGTGTGTGTCAGCACTGGAGAGACTCGGGTGGAGGCCCAGGGCGGACGCAGCAGGTGGACCATCTAGCCGGGGGAGAGGGCGGGGCTGATGCTGACCAGAGACATGGACGGAGTCGTGTCTGGACACACAACACATGCTGGGACATGACAGACACACACAGGAAGTGATGTCATGGATACATGATAATAGTCATGATGTCATCAACGTGCACCTGCTGTTGTCCAAACGTGTCCGTTGTATCTCTGGCCCGTCGTCTGAGGCTCAGAGTTGAAACTGTCAGCGGAGAGTTGATCCAAACTGAAGCTCCTCCTGCAGGACATCATCATCATCATCATCATCATCTTCATCATCATCATCTTCATCTTCATCTTCATTTTCATCATCATCATCATCATCATCTTCATCATCTTCATTTTCATCATCATCATCCTCCTCATCCTCATCCTCATCATCTTCATCTTCATCTTCATCATCATCCTCATCCTCATCATCTTCATCATCTTCATTTTCATCCTCATCCTCATCATCTTCATCATCTTCATCTTCATCTTCATCTTCATCATCATCATCATCATCTTTATCATCATCATCTTCATCTTCATTTTCATCCTCATCATCTTCATCATCTTCATCATCATTTTCATCTTCATCCTCATCCTCATCATCTTCATCTTCATTTTCATCCTCATCATCTTCATCATCATTTTCATCATCATCTTCATCATCATCTTTATCATCATCATCTTCATCTTCATTTTCATCCTCATCATCTTCATCATCATTTTCATCATCATCTTCATCATCATCTTTATCATCATCATCTTCATCTTCATTTTCATCCTCATCCTCATCATCTTCATCATCTTCATCTTCATCATCTTCATCTTCATCCTCATTTTCATCTTCATCCTCATCATCTTCATCATCTTCATCATCATTTTCATCTTCATCTTTATCATCATCATCACCATCATCATCTTCATCATCATTGTCATCTTCATCATCATCATCATCATCTTTATCATCATCATCATCATCATCTTCATTTTCATCCTCATCCTCATCATCTTCATCATCTTCATCTTCATCATCATTTTCATCTTCATCCTCATCATCTTCATCATCTTCATCTTCATCATTTTCATCTTCATCTTCATCTTTATCATCTTCATCATCATCATCATCATCATGATCTTCATCATCTTCATCATCTTCATCTTCATCATCACCTGCGGAGCAGCTTCACGTCCCTCTGGTTGTTGCTGAGCGTCCACTGGTTGACCAGAGGGATGGACAGGTGTTTGGACAGGTGGGAGGAGTCAGGTGGCAGGAGGGAGGACCTGAGGACGAATCAAAGGTGTGACGAGGATCAGGAACACCTGGTCTCAGGTGAGGCCTCACAGCTGAGCCTGCAGCTCCAGCACCACGTCCTCCAGCTCCTTCTTCTCCTGCAGGCCCTGCAGCGTCAGCTCCTCCGCCCTCAGCCTCAGACGCTTGTTCTCCACCTCCACGCTCTTCAGCTGAGACTCCCGCAGACGCACCAGCTCCTCCAGGTAACCCTGCGGCGCACAGGTGAGGCCGGGCCACGCCCACACACCTGTCACTCACCTTCTGGGCGTAGACGATCTTGAACCTCTGCTCCATCTTACGACACCTGCTGCTCCAGCTCTCCTCGTCCGTCACCAGAGGAACGTAGGGATGGTCAGGAGGACTCTCATCGCTGGTGCTGCTGTCCAGGCTGTGAGCGTCGTCCTCGTCGCTCTGGTACTCATAGCTGCACATCAGTATACACACAAGTATTTATATACACTTATATACACACTTATATATACACACTTATATGAGGCTTTTCCTTGATTTTCTGGAACTCCTGTTGTGTTATCAGTGTTATCTTGATCTTTAAAGTATATACTGTACTTTATTGAATATTGTTTTGATTGTTTAAGCGCTTTGTGACCCTGGTCTGGAAAAGCTCTATATAAATAAACAATACTTACTTACTTATATACACTTATATACAAACACTAATATACACATATATACACACATTTATACACACTTATATACACACATTTATACACACACTTATATACACATATATACACTTATATACACTTATATATACACACATGTGTACACATTTATACACACACTTGTATACACTTATATATACTTATATATACACACTTATATACACTTATATATACTTATATATACACACTTATATATATATATATACACACATATACACACACACGCACACAAACACATACACATGCACACATGAACAAACTCACTCACACACAGATGAACACACACACATACACACAAACACACACTCACACACACAAACACACATACATACACACGAACACACACACTCACACACACATGAACACACACACACAAACACATACACATACACACACATGAACAAACTCACTCACACACAGATGAACACACACACATACACACAAACACACACACACACACACACACATACATACACATGAACACACTCACTCACACACACATGAACACACACACACAAACACATACACATACACACACATGAACACACACACACACATGAACAAACTCACTCACACACAGATGAACACACACATACACACAAACACACACACACACACACACACATGAACACACACACACACATGAACAAACTCACTCACACACAGATGAACACACACATACACACAAACACACACTCACACACACACACACACACACACACATGAACACACACATACACACCTCTGAGTGAACTTGAGATATGGTGTGTAGTCGATCACCGACGGCGTCTTCCCGTCCAGAACTTCTCCCTTTAGACAGAAACTAAAGAGAAAATGTTGTTGATCCTCGAACATCAAACACTGCCATGATTGACAGGTGTCACCTGAAGTCGATGGCGCTGAGTCCGATCAGCATCCCGGTCAGAACCGTGGCCTCCTCTCGCAGCATGATGGCGCCGTCGTCATAGAACCTCCTTCCTCAGTGAACACAACATGAATGTAAAGACACAACATGAACGTAAAGACACAACATGAACGTAAAGACACAACATGAATGTAAAGACACAACATGAATGTAAAGACACAACATGAACGTAAAGACACAACATGAACGTAAAGACACAACATGAACGTAAAGACACAACATGAACGTAAAGACACAACATGAACGTAAAGACACAACATGAACGTAAAGACACAACATGAACGTAAAGACACAACATGAACGTAAAGACACAACATGAATGTAAAGACACAACATGAACGTAAAGACACAACATGAACGTAAAGACACAACATGAACGTAAAGACACAACATGAACGTAAAGACACAACATGAACGTAAAGACACAACATGAACGTAAAGACACAACATGAACGCGGAGACACAACATGAACGTGGAGACACAACATGAACAAGGAGACACAACATGAACGTGGAGACACAACATGAACAAGGAGACACAACATGAACGTGGAGACACAACATGAACGAGGACACACAACATGAACGTGGAGACACAACAGACGCACAAACCTCACCTGGTCGTCCTGGAGTCTCTCAGAGCCGTCGACACATATTCAGACAAACGCTTCTCCATCAGAGCCACTCGGATCCAGGCCCGACCCTGACCCGGAGCAGAAGAACACATGGTCAGAAGAACACATGGTCAGAAGAACACATGGTCAATAGAACACATTGTCAGAAGAACACATGGTCACTAGAACACATTGTCAGAAGAACACATGGTCAGAAGAACGCATGTTCAGAAGAACACATGGTCAGAAGAACACATGGTCAATTGAACACATTGTCAGAAGAACACATGGTCAATAGAACACATTGTCAGAAGAACACATGGTCACTAGAAAACATGGTCAGAAGAACACATGGTCAGAAGAACACATGTTCAGAAGAACACATGGTCAGAAGAACACATGTTCAGAAGAACACATCGTCAGAAGAACACATGGTCAATAGAACATATGGTCAGAAGAACACATGGTTACTAGAACACATGGTCAGAAGAACACATGTTCAGAAGAACACATGGTCAGAAGAACACATGTTCAGAAGAACACATGGTCAGAAGAACACATGTTCAGAAGAACACATGGTCAGAAGAACACATCGTCAGAAGAACACATGTTCAGAAGAACACATGGTGAGAAGAACACATGTTCAGAAGAACACATTGTGAGAAGAACACATGTTCAGAAGAACACATGTTCAGAAGAACACATGGTCAGAAGAACACATCGTCAGAACAACACACGTTCAGAAGAACACATGTTCAGAAGAACACATGGTCAGAAGAACGCATGTTCAGAAGAACGCATGGTCAGAAGAACACATGTTCAGAAGAACACATGTTCAGAAGAACACATGGTCAGAAGAACACATGGTCAGAAGAACACATGTTCAGAAGAACACATGGTCAGAAGAACACATGTTCAGAAGAACACATGGTCAGAAGAACGCATGTTCAGAAGAACGCATGGTCAGAAGAACACATGTTCAGAAGAACACATGTTCAGAAGAACACATGGTCAGAAGAACACATGGTCAGAAGAACACATGTTCAGAAGAACACATGTTCAGAAGAACACATGTTCAGAAGAACACATGGTCAGAAGAACACATGGTCAGAAGAACACATGTTCAGAAGAACACATGGTCAGAAGAACACATGTTCAGAAGAACACATGTTCAGAAGAACACATGGTCAGAAGAACACATGGTCAGAAGAACACATGGTCAGAAGAACACATGTTCAGAAGAACACATGTTCAGAAGAACACATGGTCAGAAGAACACACTCTTTGCCAGCCTGCAACAAAGGACCAGGACCGGACCCAAGAAGACCCGCCATCGCTGTATCAAGGGCCTTCATTGGTGCTCCTCCTGCTCCTCCTGCTCCTCCTGCTCCTCCTGCTCCTCCTCATCCTTCTCACATCAACCTCCTCCTCATCATCACTCCTTCCTCTCGACGGCGTAAGAAACTGTAACATTGTCACTCTTGCATTGATTGATGTGTTGGGATTTTTCAAATCGATCCGAGGTCGAAAGATTAGCTTAAGATAAATCTTCAAAGCCTTCAAGTCTGTTTCTTCCTGAGTAATTAATATTGTTCCTTCCATTAAATCAAAGCATCATCATCGTTCCATTACTTTGTTCTTAACTGTTCTTCCTTTTCTCTTTGTTTCTTTCAATAAATCCTAGAAAAAGTTACTTTGCAGCTGCTTTTACAATGTTTCATATTTTGTATAATCATTTTAAGAGCCTCTTACTCAGTAAAGAACATTAATCACGACGAGTAGTGACTTCAGTTGATGAGTTTGATTCAAACTAGTGTTTCATAATTAATTAAAAAGGCCAATTAATTCATTATTATCCACATAAATGTAACAGTTTCCTTTGTAAGTAAGTAAGTAAGTAAGTAATTTTTATTTATATAGCGCTTTTCTAGACCAGGGTCACAAAGCGCTTAAACAATCAAAACAATACTCAATAAAGTATATACTTTAAAGGTCAAGATAAAACTGATAACACAACAGGAGTTCCAGAAAATCAAGGAAAAGCCTGAACAAATAAAAACATCTTAAGATGTTTCTTAAAGGAGTCAGTAGATCATCAAGAGCAAAGAGAGAGAAGATCGTTCCAAAGCTTAGGAGCAACAGACTGGAAGGATTTCACTAGAAATCAAAGGTGGTCCTTCCTTCAGGTCATTAACCTCGAGGCAATTTTAAAGTTAAATCTACCAGAACTTAGATGTTCTGAAAGTAAACCTTTTATCGACTACACACACACACACACACACACACACACACACACACACACACGCATACATACACACACACACGCATACATACACACACACACGCATACATACACACACACACGCATACATACACACACACACGCATACATACACACACACACGCATACATACACACACACATACATACACACACACACACATACATACACACACACACGCATACATACACACACACGCACACATACACACACACACGCATACATACACACACACACGCACACATACACACACACACGCATACATACACACACACACCCACACATACACACACACACGCATACATACACACACACACGCATACATACACACACACACGCATACATACACACACACACGCATACATACACACACACACGCATACATACACACACACACGCATACATACACACACACACACATACATACACACACACACGCACACATACACACACACACGCATACATACACACACACACGCACACATACACACACACACGCATACATACACACACACGCACACATACACACACACACGCATACATACACACACACACCCACACATACACACACACACGCATACATACACACACACACGCATACATACACACACACACGCATACATACACACACACGCATACATACACACACACGCATACATACACACACACACACATACATACACACACACACACATACATACACACACACACGCATACATACACACACACACACATACATACACACACACACACATACATACACACACACACACACGCATACATACACACACACACGCATACATACACACACACACACATACATACACACACACACACACACATACATACACACACACACACATACATACACACACACACGCATACATACACACACACACGCATACATACACACACACACACATACATACACACACACACACATACATACACACACACACGCATACATACACACACACACGCATACATACACACACACACACACGCATACATACACACACACGCATACATACACACACACACACATACATACACACACACACACACGCATACATACACACACACACACATACATACACACACACACACATACATACACACACACACGCATACATACACACACACACGCATACATACACACACACACACATACATACACACACACACACACGCATACATACACACACACACACATACATACACACACACACGCATACATACACACACACACACATACATACACACACACACGCATACATACACACACACACGCATACATACACACACACACATACATACACACACACACGCATACATACACACACACACGCATACATACACACACACACGCATACATACACACACACACGCATACATACACACACACACACATACATACACACACACACGCATACATACACACACACACGCATACATACACACACACACGCATACATACACACACACACGCATACATACACACACACACGCATACATACACACACACACGCATACATACACACACACACACATACATACACACACACACGCATACATACACACACACACGCATACATACACACACACGCATACATACACACACACACACACGCATACATACACACACACACACATACATACACACACACACGCATACATACACACACACGCATACATACACACACACACACATACACATACACACTAACACTCATACACACCACACCCACACACATACACACACTAACACTCATAAACACAGACACACATACACATACACACAAACACACATACACACTAACACTAACACTCATAAACACACACACACATACACATACACACTAACACTCATGCACACACACACACACACACTAACACTAATAAACACACACACACATACACACTAACACTCATGCACACACACACACACACACACACTAACACTCATAAACACACACGTACACATACACATACACACTAACACTCATACACACCACACCCACACACATACACACACTCACTCACCTTGGCTCGTGAAGTGCTGATGTTCTCGATGTTCTCGATGCTTGAGATGCAGTTGTTGTGTACTTTGCTGCAGGCCAGTCTGATGTATTCCCAGAAGCTGCGCTGACCATCTGAGCTGAACCAGCTGCCAGAACCTGCACATAGATACCAGGAGCTGACAACAAGTTCACAAGAAAACTAGCACTCAGAGAGCGCATATCTCCACCAAGGAGTAGCTTCTGCTTTAACTTTCTAAGAACATGAATCAAGAATTCAAGAAGTGGGTTTGAACACAGTAAAACTAGTACAGACACACATGGAGTAATACTACATAGACACGTGCAGTAATACTACAGAGACACGTGCAGTAATACTACAGAGACACGTGCACTAATACCACAGAGACACGTGCAGTAATACTACAGAGACATGTGCAGTAATACTTCAGAGACATGTGGAGTAATACTACAGAGACACGTGCAGTAATACTTCAGAGACACGTGCAGTAATACTTCAGAGACACGTGCAGTAATACTACAGAGAAACATGCAGTAATACTTCAGATAAATGTGGAGTAATACTTCAGAGACATGTGGAGTAATACTACAGAGACACGTGCAGTAACATTTCAGACACACGTGGAGTAATACTACAGAGACACGTGCAGTAATACTTCAGACACACGTGGAGTAATTCTGCAGAGAAACGTGCAGTAATATTTCAGAGATATGTGGAGTAATACTACATAAACACGTGCAGTAATACTTCAGAGACACGTGCAGTAATACTTCAGAGACATGTGGAGTAATACTACATAGACACGTGCAGTAATACTACAGACACGTGGAGTAATACTACAGAGACACGTGCAGTAATACTTCAGAGACTCTGGAGTAATACTACAGAGACACGTGCAGTAATACTTCAGAGACATGTGGAGTAATACTACAGGGACACGTGCAGTAATACTTCAGAGACATTTGGAGTAATACTACAGGGACACATGCAGTAATACTTCAGACACACGTGGAGTAATACTATAGAGACACATGCAGTAATACTACAGAGACACGTGCAGTTATACTTCAGAGACATGTGGAGTAATACTACAGAGACACGTGCAGTAATATTGCAGAGACATGTGGAGTAATACAACAGAGACATGTGCAGTAATACTACAGAGACACATGCACTAATACTACAGAGACATGTGGAGTAATATTACAGAGACATGTCCAGTAATACTACAGAGACATGTGCACTAATACTACAGAGACATGTGGAGTAATACTACAGAGATATGTACATAATACTACAGAGACACGTGCACTAATACTACATGTAGAGTAGAGACAGGTGCAGTAATAATGCAGAGCCATGTGGAGTAATACTACAGACACGTGCAGTAATACTGCAGAGACACATGCACTTATACTACAGAGACATGTGGATTAATACTACAGAGACATGTGGAGTAATACTACAGACACGTGCAGTAATACTGCAGAGACACATGCACTTATACTACAGAGA
Organism: Callionymus lyra; assembly: GCF_982586985.1. NCBI lineage: Eukaryota > Metazoa > Chordata > Actinopteri > Syngnathiformes > Callionymidae > Callionymus > Callionymus lyra. The sequence continues at coordinate 6,937,859 of NC_141832.1, read as the reverse complement.
CATGTGGAGTAACACTACAGAGACACGTGCACTAATACTACAGAGACATGTGCAGTAATACTGCAGAGACACATGCACTTATACTACAGAGACATGTGGAGTAACACTACAGAGACACGTGCACTAATACTACAGAGACATGTGCAGTAATACTGCAGAGACATGTTTATTTGTCTTTCCTCTGAAATGTTACCTTTGAAGCGATGACTCAGGATGTGCTCGAGAATGGCAGCAAAGTTAATAAACTCCTCGGCCGAGTCATCGATGGGCTCGGCTGTGTACTTCTCCAGGAGCGTCTTCACCGAGAATCTGTGAAAGTACACAAAGACAACACAACGTTCTCACACTGTACTGGAACAGACGCACGACTGTACTTGAACTCTGCCACGATAAAGCATGAAGGAGGTTTTCTTTGTGTTTGGCTCGGCACCATCTCTTATCTCACCTCAATTGTCTTGTGTACAGAACAACGTCGTCCTTTCACGCTTCCTGCAATGCTATCATGGAAACACAATTAACCTCCTGTCCTCGGCGCTGCTGCCAGGCTTCCAGGTCCTTTGTGGCTCTGAGGGACCAGCGGCCATCAAAGGATGATCAAATAATTCCCTCCCACTCGTCCTCTCACGGTGGCCTGATCTATTTAGCTCGGTGATAGATTTGCACCTCACTCTGAGGACCCTGCAGATGCACAGCGATGCAGCCTGGATCTTAAGGGACAGCGTTCTGGCTCCAGGAGACCGACGCCGCCGCTCCGATGGGCAACACTAGCATCACAGAGGGCAAGACTGCCGTGGCAGTGGGGAAGACCTCCATAGCCAGGGGCAAGACCACCGTTTCCATGGGGAACTCCTCCATCTTCAGGGGAGTGACCACCACCTCCATGGGCGACTCCACCATCGAGAGGCAAAAGACCACGCTCTCTCTGGGACGGGCCAGCTTCAGCCGGGGAACCACAACCACCTCCTTCGGCAAAGCCTTGATGTCCAAGCGCAGGAACACCTAGATGGACAGGAGCACTGGCGCTGAAGCAAAGACACACAAAAGCGGCAAGAACAAAGACTCTGACAGTGAGTGGACATCCACATACTTGTCCAGCAAGACCTCCTTCTCCAGAGGCTCGGCTTCATTCTTGAGGACTAAGTACGCCCTCTCCTGGGGTAAATCTGCGATCTCATGGAGCAGAACCACGACGGCTTTGGGAAAAACCAGCGTGGCAGTGGGACAAACATCGGTCACGAGAGGAGAGACTACAAGCTCTCTGACCACCATGACCTTCACCCACGGGACCAAGTCTGTGTCTGTGGTGAAGACCACCCTCACCAGAGGCACAAAGACCCACAGCAACATCTACTGGGATTTTCACACTTGAAAACTGCACACGTTATTAAACCGCCCGAGGAAATGTAAATAAATGTTCACAGGTCAGTGGTAGTCATAGCAACAAGCGTGGCGAGGAGGCACGGTGTGCGCTGGAGAAAAGGGTGTTCAGTAAGTTGTGTAGCTGGAGTAAAGGAGGGCGGAGTGCTACTAGACCGGGATATGTTCGGGGAAGTGCATCAGACGTGTGAAGCATGTAGAGAGTTTGTCTAAGTCATACACTGTCGTCACGGGACGTCACCTGTATTTACGCTGCTTGCAATTCCACTAACTCTGCATCAGTAAACCCAACGTCATTGTAAATGTTGTTGTAACTGCTCATAAAAGTGTCAAAATGCTGCTTTGGCTTCATTTATTTACAAAACACAAAACACTGGTAACACAATCACTGAAGCAAAGAATCGCAATCTCACTGACACAGATGCCGGAAAGGGAGACAGGAAGTGGAACCAAAGTTTCTTTCTATACTTAAGCCTTTGCTTCCCTACGTCCAGCACGTTCGACAGATTGTTCAAACAATTGTAGACAGTCCTCCAGTCAGACGTGCTGAGGAACAATAGCGGAGAAGAAAGTGATGTCACCGCAGATTGTAACCCTCAAAACAATGTGTCCTTCAACCAGCCGGTGGCGTCGTGACGGAGGGACAATCGCCCGACTGTCTCCGTCCGCCCTGATCGGCTGAGGCCACCTACGGCAGCCTCTGTCCATTCACTGGAACACATGGGTGGTATGTGGCCTTCCAGAGCCCACGTCCAGCAGCTCAACGAAGGCATTATGTCACTCGCACTCGGGTTATCCACGCTCAGCATTCTGGTCTCGGAACACAGCAGATGTTACTATCAAGCCGGAGGGTTTGCAGAGACGAGCGTGCATGAGTGTGCGATGCCCGTCGGCGACTGAGCTCCAGAGCCTGCCAGCAGTTGTGGATCAGGGAGCCGTGCTACTCCAAGATGGGCAACACCAGCTTCACCGAAGGGAAGACGGCCATGACGGTGGGCAACACCAGCATCCAGAGAGGCAAGAGCAAGCTCGCCTTGGGGAACTCCACCATCTCCAGGGGCAGGAAGGTCACGTCGCTGGGCAACTCCACCATCACCAGCGGCAAGACCAAGATCTCCCTGGGTGGGGCGTCTTACAGTCGGGGAACTACCACCACCTCCTTTCGAAAAGCCCTCTTACCCAAACGCAAGACCCTCTAGGTGAGGTGGGACCTCGGCTCGAGGACAGGGGACTGGCAAATACTACCACAGGGAAGCGACGGCGAGGCGATGGACTGGACACGAGAACACCTGCAACGGGACTTAAACTAATGACTGGACTGAACTTACTTTGAAAGACTGAGGCCATGTGGGAATTATCAGGGAATCAGGTCAGTCAAGTCACACCTTCAAGACAATGTATCAAATTTGTTCGGTAGATCTAAATACCTGGCGTTAGAGTTAGAACTCTGAGGACAACACACATGTTCTTTGATGGACAGATGTTCACAGATGTTCACAGATGTTCAGACTAAATGTACTACGGATCTATGGATCGCTAACCGATCAGACCTGAGAGAGTTAACCAAGTGCTGACAGATGTTGAGATGCCAAACCGTAGAAATGTTGTGGTGAAACATCAAAGGAGGAAGACCCCGGGGTCCGTAACGGTCTGATCTCATGGGACGCGAGCGCAGCAGCTCATGATCGTACGGATCAGTCGTTTGATCAGCAGAGAACCTCTCATGCTAATGAACGCTACACGCTCTTGGTACAATTTGACACTGAAAAACAAGCCTTTGAAACGATCCTTTTGTGACGCCTCTCACTCCGACTGGACCGGCTCCAAACCCACTCCGGAGTCCTGGTCAAAGACCCTCTTGTTCTGGAGAACATGAGTCCACATTCACTCCTTAAAAACTGCTTTTTCTTGTTGTTCTTTCCAGTCTTGCCATAGCGGGCAGGACCAGAGGAGGTGGAGTGAGGCATGATGGGAGAACTGGACTGATGGAAACAAGACAACAAGACTTTGAAGATGGCGAGAGCCTCGTCATGACTTAGTGTTCGCGGGTCACAGGAAGTGTTTGTTCTTGAAGAACGTTGACGTGAAGTGAAGGGAACCGAGAGTTGATTGACAGTCCTTTGATTAATGTGATAAAAAAAGTTGTAGTTTCTACTTCCTGTCGACACACGAGCAGCTGGAAGTGAAGCAGGCGTGCGAGTCGACAGCAAAACTTTAACGTCTTCCAAACATTCTTCCTTGTTTACAGGAAGCCTCACGCGTCCGACCCGTGTCCTCCTCAGGTGTCCACACTGACAGACTAACTTTGAGGAGCAGCTTCCAAGAGGAAAACCCGTCGCTAACGGCAACGACCCTCAGTGACTTTGTCAACAAATAACACGTTTGTCAACAATAACATGTTCACTGGTCGAGAACAGACCAGCAAAGTATTGATCCATTGATTTATGTTTTGATCGATCATCCATCCTGTTAGTTTAACTCTTTACGACTCATTGATCACAACAGAATCAACAACAAAACCAGAGTTTCTTCTTAAGTCAAGAAAATGACTTTAATCCCCTAAAAATATACAAATATATCAATTATAATGTGTTTTAAATACGCAGCGTCATTTATTTTGTGTTGTTTAAACACTTCGTTTAAAGTTAGACACTCGTTCTTTTACATCCTGGGACACAGCGCCACCTAACGGAACTTAACCAACAATGGATTTGATTTTATTCCTCAATTAAAAAAAGACATTTGTTAATAAAGGTCATTAGTTCCAGTGAGTCCAACACAAACACGACTAGTCAAGTGTTAACCAAGTGATTTAACAGTATCTGTGAAGAAATACTGCAGTTTTGACTCAAACATGTTGTGTGTCACGAAGCAAACACACAACAACGTTTGTGTGTTAACACAGTCTGTTTGTGTCCTTCGTGTCGGTCGATAAAACGCGTGTCGATGTTGTGTAAAGTCTCGTGAAGTTGTGTGTTTTTAAATGTATCACTAAAGATGGAATGTTACGCAATAAAACCTCTTGATCGTGTGTGTTTTTATTTTCAGCTTCACTTTGAAGTTTTAACACAAACGAGTCACGTTTTATCAGAATGAAATGATAATAATAAGAAATAAACTTATTGTCTATTGTTGTCGTTACATTTTTTCTTGTTTGTGTTATTTCTTTAAATATGTGTTTGTTTTGTCAACTTTCTACTGAGATATTTGAAGGAAGGATAAAAGAGTTTAAACATATAATTACAATAATTCAAATAAATTGACGTGAACATGTTGTTTTATATCTTTGTTTTATTCGATTGGAAATGTTTGTAAAGTGTGTGTGTTTAAATCTTCTCTCGTCACAACATCGTGACAAACAAACACGTCACGACACAAACACATTGACATCAAACACGTGACTCTGACCGGATGTCCATCATCTTCAGACACATGTCATGTTGTGTGTTTATGATCGAGATCATGGTTGAGAAGATCTTCAGGCCCAGAGGTGGAGGTGGTGATGGAGGTGGTGATGGAGGTGGTGATGGAGGTGGTGATGGAGGTGGTGATGGAGGTGGTGATGGAGGTGGTGATGGAGGTGGTGATGGAGGTGGTGATGGAGGTGGTGATGGAGGTACCTGCAGACGGTGATCAGGTTCTTCCGCTCCACGCCGACGCTGCGGACTGACGCCCTCTTGGGGGTCACGACCATCGCCATCGCGGTCTGACCGCAGCCGGACTCCGTCAGCCCCGCGGCCTCTGCCGGCTCCGTGCCCAGGATCCACCCGAGAAGGGCTCGGAATCCAACCAGCAGCCGCTGCCCTTCGCAGGACCAGGGATGCTGCGGGCGGAAGTGACGCGAGGAAGCTGGAGGAGGTTTGATCAAGCACTTCCGGTCGAGACCTTGGAAATAAAACCACCCAGAAATAAGGAAATACCGTAGTTATCAGACTATAAAGTGCAATTAAAATCATTCAATGCTCATAAAAAAAACAACATATTTCTAATTATTGTTCAATTTTTGGTTATGTTTTTTTTCATGTTAAACCTCTTGTGAATTTTTGTTTGAAAAGTGCTTCATAAATACAATGATTATTAAAAATTCATTTTCCTAATTTATAGTCTTTTAAATTAAATATATATGCTGAGCTACTTGATCATGTGATTCTACCTCGTCACATGACCCTATGTGTGTCACGTGATTAGCTGAAAGTTACTGACCTCAAACAAATGTTATTTGATAAACAGCTCGAAAATCTGTCGACATGTTTAGGTTCAACTTTGTTAAACTATGAAGCTCCATGGTATTACTCCACATCTGTAGTATTACTCACAGGGCTATTATTCCATGAATCTCCGTAGTAATACTCTGCGAGGGCTTCGTATTATTGCTTCGCAAGTCTTCATTGTATTACGCCTCAAAGCCTCATGGAGTAATACTACAGAGACTCGTGGAGTAATAGTAGAGAGACTCGTGGAGTAATAGTACAGAGACTTGTGGAGTAATTTTACAGAGACTTGTGGAGAAATAGTACAGAGACTCGTGGAGTAATAGTACAGAGACTCATGGAGTAATAGTACAGAGACTCATGGAGTAATAGTACAGAGACTCGTGGAGTAATAGTACAGAGACTCATGGAGTAATAGTACAGAGACTCGTGGAGTAATAGTACAGAGACTCGTGGAGTAATAGTACAGAGACTCATGGAGTAATAGTACAGAGACTCATGGAGTAATAGTACAGAGACTCGTGGAGTAATAGTACAGAGACTCATGGAGTAATAGTACAGAGACTCGTGGAGTAATAGTACAGAGACTCATGGAGTAATAGTACAGAGACTCGTTAAGTAATAGTACACAGACTCGTGGAGTAATAGTACAGAGACTCGTGGAGTAATACTAATAGTACAGAGACTCGTGGAGTAATAGTACAGAGACTCGTGGAGTAATAGTACAGAGACTCATGGAGTAATAGTACAGAGACTAATGGAGTAATAGTACAGAGACTCGTGGAGTAATAGTACAGAGATTCGTGGAGTAATAGTACACAGACTCGTGGAGTAATAGTACAGAGACTCGTGGAGTAATAGTACAGAGACTCGTGGAGTAATAGTACACAGACTCGTGGAGTAATAGTACAGAGACTCGTGGAGTAATAGTACAGAGACTCGTGGAGTAATAGTACAGAGACTCGTGGAGTAATAGTACACAGACTCGTGGAGTAATAGTACAGAGACTCGTGGAGTAATACTAATAGTACAGAGACTCGTGGAGTAATAGTACAGAGACTCGTGGAGTAATAGTACAGAGACTCATGGAGTAATAGTACACAGACTCGTGGAGTAATAGTACAGAGACTCGTGGAGTAATACTAATAGTACAGAGACTCGTGGAGTAATAGTACAGAGACTCATGGAGTAATAGTACACAGACTCGTGGAGTAATAGTACACAGACTCGTGGAGTAATAGTACAGAGACTCGTGGAGTAATACTAATAGTACAGAGACTCGTGGAGTAATAGTACAGAGACTCATGGAGTAATAGTACAGAGACTCGTGGAGTAATAGTACAGAGACTCATGGAGTAATAGTACAGAGATTCGTGGAGTAATAGTACACAGACTCGTGGAGTAATAGTACAGAGACTCGTTGAGTAATAGTACAGAGACTCGTGGAGTAATAGTACACAGACTCGTGGAGTAATAGTACAGAGACTCGTGGAGTAATAGTACAGAGACTCATGGAGTAATAGTACAGAGACTCGTGGAGTAATAGTACAGAGACTCATGGAGTAATAGTACAGAGACTCGTGGAGTAATAGTACAGAGACTCGTGGAGTAATAGTACAGAGACTCATGGAGTAATAGTACAGAGACTCATGGAGTAATAGTACAGAGACTCGTGGAGTAATAGTACAGAGACTCATGGAGTAATAGTACAGAGACTCGTGGAGTAATAGTACAGAGACTCATGGAGTAATAGTACAGAGACTCGTTAAGTAATAGTACACAGACTCGTGGAGTAATAGTACAGAGACTCGTGGAGTAATACTAATAGTACAGAGACTCGTGGAGTAATAGTACAGAGACTCGTGGAGTAATAGTACAGAGACTCATGGAGTAATAGTACAGAGACTAATGGAGTAATAGTACAGAGACTCGTGGAGTAATAGTACAGAGATTCGTGGAGTAATAGTACACAGACTCGTGGAGTAATAGTACAGAGACTCGTGGAGTAATAGTACAGAGACTCGTGGAGTAATAGTACACAGACTCGTGGAGTAATAGTACAGAGACTCGTGGAGTAATAGTACAGAGACTCGTGGAGTAATAGTACAGAGACTCGTGGAGTAATAGTACACAGACTCGTGGAGTAATAGTACAGAGACTCGTGGAGTAATACTAATAGTACAGAGACTCGTGGAGTAATAGTACAGAGACTCGTGGAGTAATAGTACAGAGACTCATGGAGTAATAGTACACAGACTCGTGGAGTAATAGTACAGAGACTCGTGGAGTAATACTAATAGTACAGAGACTCGTGGAGTAATAGTACAGAGACTCATGGAGTAATAGTACACAGACTCGTGGAGTAATAGTACACAGACTCGTGGAGTAATAGTACAGAGACTCGTGGAGTAATACTAATAGTACAGAGACTCGTGGAGTAATAGTACAGAGACTCATGGAGTAATAGTACAGAGACTCGTGGAGTAATAGTACAGAGACTCATGGAGTAATAGTACAGAGATTCGTGGAGTAATAGTACACAGACTCGTGGAGTAATAGTACAGAGACTCGTTGAGTAATAGTACAGAGACTCGTGGAGTAATAGTACACAGACTCGTGGAGTAATAGTACAGAGACTCGTGGAGTAATACTAATAGTACAGAGACTCGTGGAGTAATAGTACACAGACTCGTGGAGTAATAATAATAATAATAATAATAATAATAATGTATATTTATATAGCGCCTTTCTAGATAGTACAGAGACTTGTGGAGTAATAGCACAGATACTTGTTTTTTAATGATTTGTTTTTATATTCGGTTGTTACTTTCATATCATTTGTTACATTTATATAAACTATAATAAAAGTAAAACAACGCCTCACAGGGATTAAAGCGCAGTAACTCTCCGGGACGACAGGCGTCGCTGCGTCTCGACGCGTTATTGTTTATCCTGAGGTTCAAGATGGCGTCAGAAGAAGCGAAACCTTCTTGTACGTTTTTGTTCAAAAAAACCACCAGAAAGTTCGCGGGACGGAAGCGCAAAGTCACGGAGAGCGACAAAGGTACGAGTTCGCGGCTGAACGTGTCGTAGATGGATGTGACGTCACGCGTTAGCATTAGCGGCTAACAGTGACAACAGAGATGTTTGAAGTAAACATTGAATCTTCAGATGAAAGCAGCGACTCAGAAGATCTCAGCTCGGTGGTCCGGAAGGAGAGGAAGGAGACGCGAGTCAACCCCATGATCCAGAAGGTAGAAGGTTAAAGGTTAAAGGTCGAAGGTTCTGATGTTGATGTTGTGTCTCAGTCCAAGAAGGTCGAGCGTAAGGACGCGTCGAGCGACGACGACGACGAGACCAACAAGAACAAGATCACCGTGTCCTACAAGTCCTCTCGCTGTGCGGTGAGACGCCGTCGCTGACCCTCATCCGCACGACCCCTGACCCTCATCCGCACGACCCCTGACCTCTCGTCCTCAGAAACCCACGGGCCCCGACGACATGGGCGCCACCGCCACCTACGAGATGGACACGGAGCGAGACAAGGACGCGCAGGCCATCTTCGAGAAGAGCCAGAAGATCCAGGAGGTGGAGGAACCGTCGGGTCACGTGATGGTGACGTTATGACATCATAACGTCGTAACCTGTTGTCTCTGCTCAGGAGTTGACGGGCAAAGAAGACGACAAGATCTACAGAGGCATCAACAACTACCAGAAGTTCATCAAACCCAAGGACACCACCATGGGGAACGCCTCGTCCGGCATGGTCAGGTGATCAACACACTGAAGGACACACACTGAAGGACACACGCCTAAGGACGCACACTCACCTCACACTGAAGGACGCACACTCGTCGCACACTGTAGGACACACACTCGTCGCATACTGACGGACACACACTCGTCGCATACTGACGGACACACACTTATCACACACTGAAGGATACACACTCGTCGCACACTGTAGGACACACACTCGTCGCATACTGACGGACACACACTTATCACACACTGAAGGATACACACTCGTCGCACACTGTAGGACAGACACTCGTCGCATACTGACGGACACACACTTATCACACACTGAAGGATACACACTCGTCGCACACTGATGGACACACTGAAGGATACACACTCGTCGCACACTGTAGGACAGACACTCGTCGCATACTGACGGACACACACTTATCACACACTGAAGGATACACACTCGTCGCACACTGATGGACACACACTGAAGGATACACACTCGTCGCACACTGTAGGACACACACTCGTCGCATACTGACGGACACACACTTATCACACACTGAAGGATACACACTCATCACACACTGAAGGATACACACTCATCACACACTGAAGGACACAGACTCGTCGCACACTGAAGGACACACACTCATCACACACTGAAGGACACACACTCGTCGCACACTGAAGGACACACACTCGTCGCACACTGACATACACACACTCGTCACACACTGAAGGACACACACTCATCACACACTGAAGGACACACACTCGTCGCACACTGAAGGACACACACTCATCACACACTGAAGGACACACACTCGTCGCATACTGACGGACACACACTCGTCGCATACTGACGGACACGCACTCGTCGCACACTGAAGGACACACACTCATCACACACTGAAGGACACACACTCGTCGCACACTGAAGGACACACACTCATCACACACTGAAGGACACACACTCGTCGCATACTGACGGACACACACTCGTCGCATACTGACGGACACGCACTAATCACACACTGAAGGACACACACTCGTCGCACACTGAAGGACACACACTCATCACACACTGACGGACACACACCCGTCGCATACTGACGGACACACACTAATCACACACTGTAGGTCACACACTCATCACACACTGACGGACACACACTCGTCGCACACTGAAGGACACACACTCATCACACACTGACATACACACACTCGTCACACACTGAAGGACACACACTCATCGCACACTGAAGGACACACACTCATCGCACACTGACGGACACACACCCGTCGCATACTGACGGACACACACTAATCACACACTGTAGGTCACACACTCATCACACACTGACGGACACACACTCGTCGCACACTGAAGGACACACACTCATCACACACTGACATACACAAACTCGTCACACACTGAAGGACACACACTCATCGCACACTGAAGGACACACACTCATCGCACACTGAAGGACACACACTTATCGCACACTCGTCCCTCGAGTGTACTTGATACTAACACTGGTTCTGGTCCAGGAAGGGTCCGATCCGAGCGCCCGAGCACTTGAGGGCCACAGTGAGGTGGGACTATCAGCCCGACATCTGTAAGGACTACAAGGAGACGGGATCCTGTGGCTTCGGAGGTAAAACTGAATACTTATGGTTTTTCAAGTAGTTTAAATAAATGTTATATTAAATAAATACAATTGAATTATTTTTATTCCGATGTCGCCTTTTTTACTCTAAACTACAATAGTTGATGTTTTTAATTTTTTCTTTAATATTTAGTTTTATTATGAAAATAGTTTTATCTTTTTTTATTGTTTTACTTTTGTTGTGTTTTTTAATGTAAAACCTCTTTGTGTGAAAAGTGCTTCATAAATACAATAATTATTTCATTCAAAAATGGATCATGTGATTCTACGTCGTCACATGATCGTCACATGATCGTCTGCTCGTCTCATGATTGGCTGACAGTTTGATCAGCAGCTCTGAGCTCTGTTGGTCGAGTCTGAGACTATTAAAGCAACATGTTTGTAAAAAAGTAAACCAAACGAGTCATAAACGTAAAATCTTTGCTGGAAACTTTAAAAAAAAAGTCTCAAATGTTCAAGAAAATATGAAAATGCTTCACATTTAAACTCTTTGAGTCCAAGTGTATCCTCTTGTCCTCAGACAGCTGCAAGTTCCTCCACGACCGGTCCGACTACAAGCACGGATGGCAGATCGAGAGAGAGATGGAAGAAGGACGCTACGGAGTCGACGGTGAGTTTGACCTTTGAACCTGTTTGTGACGGGTTTTCACCTGAAAACAAGTTTATTTACTTTTTGAATATTATTGAATAATATCTTGAAATATTGAACATCAATTAAAACAAGATTCTCTACCAGTGTCTTATTAAAGTGTTTCATAAAGGGTCAAAGGTCATAGTGTCTTATTAAAGTGGTTTATAAAGGGTCCAAGGTCATAGTGTCTTATTGAAGTGGTTTATAAAGGGTCCAAGGTCATAGTGTCTTATTGAAGTGGTTTATAAAGGGTCCAAGGTCATAGTGTCTTATTGAAGTGGTTTATAAAGGGTCAAAGGTCATAGTTGTATCTTTTGTCTCGTCAGAGGAAGAGAACTTCGAGGTCAGCAGCGACGACGAGGAAATTCCTTTCAAGTGTTTCATCTGCAGAGACTCGTACAAGAATCCCATCATCACCAAGTGAGTCTGAGCGTTACTTCCTGTGTCGCGTCTCAGCTTCCTTTGTCGCGTCTCAACTTCCTGTGTCTCGTCTCGACTTTCTGCGATGCGTCTCGACTTCCTTTGTCGCGTCTCGACTTTCTGTGTCTGGTCTAATCTTCATGCGACGCGTCTCATCTTCCTGTGTCTTGACTTCCTGTGACGAGTCCCGACTTCCTGCGAAGAGTCTCAACTTCCTGCGGCGCGTCTTAACTTCCTCTCTCATTACTACTTTGTCTTGTCTCGACTTCCTGTGACGCGTCTCGACCTCTTGTCTCGTTACAACTTGGTCTTGTCTCAACTTCCTGTGACGCATCTCAACTTCCTGCCTCGTTACAACTTTGTCTTGTCTCGACTTCCTGTGGTGCGTCTCTACTTCCTGTCTCGTTACAACTTTGTCTTGTCTCAATTTCCTTTGACGTGTCTGAACTTCCTGTCTCGTTACAACTTGGTCTTGTCTCAACTTCCTGTGACGCGTCTCTACTTCCTGTCTCGTTACAACTTTGTCTTGTCTCAATTTCCTTTGACGCGTCTCAACTTCCTGTCTCGTTACAACTTGGTCTTGTCTCAACTTCCTGTGACGCGTCTCTACTTCCTGCCTCGTTACAACTTTGTCTTGTCTCGACTTCCTGTGGTGCGTCTCTACTTCCTGTCTCGTTACAACTTTGTCTTGTCTCAATTTCCTTTGACGCGTCTCAACTTCCTGTCTCGTTACAACTTGGTCTTGTCTCAACTTCCTGTGACCCATCTCGACTTCCTCTCTCGTTACAATTTTGTCTCGTCTCGACTTCCTGCGACGCGTCTCGACTTCCTGCGACGCGTCTCGACTTCCTGCGACGCGTCTCGACTTCCTGTGACGCGTCTCAACTTCCTGTCTCGTTACAACTTTGTCTTGTCTCAACTTCCTGTGACCCATCTCGACTTCCTCTCTCGTTAAAATCTCGTCTCGACTTCCTGTGACGCGTCTCGACTTCCTGTCCCACTCAGGTGCCGTCACTACTTCTGCGAGGCGTGTGCGCTGCAGCATTACCGTAAGTCTCAGCGCTGCTACGTGTGCAACACTCAGACCAACGGCGTGTTCAATCCGGCTAAAGGTGAGTCGAGTCTGTCGTTACCTGAACGATCACGTGACGCGTGTTTCTTCTAGAACTGATGGCCAAGATCGAGAAACGTAAAGCAGAAGAAGAAGAAAAAGAAAAATGTTCGTCAGATGAAGATTAGTTTGTCTTGAATAAAGTTTTTTTTAAATAAAGTGAAATAAAGTTTCCTGAGTTTATTCACAAATGTTGACAACAAAGTACTTTTTATTTTTCAAGAGAAACTGAAGTATATTAGAAACTACATTTTTAACGTAAGATAAAATATCAAGTAGAGAAAAACAGTTTTAATGGAGTCTATAATGAAACAATATTTAAACAAGAGTTAACGTCAATAAAACGTTAATAAAGTCACAATAAACAAAATACTTTTGGATCAGAAACTATCAATGATTTTGACTTTTAAGTTTAACAAAACCAGCTTTTCTTGGTCAACATTAAATCAAATTAACTATTTAACGACAGACTTTGATCAATAATTGAAACTTTTAACAAATGAAGCAGGAAATATAATAATAAAACGTTGGCGTTTCTTAATATATTTTCAAGCATTTGCTGTTTTACACAAACTCATGTTTTTAACTAACATTCGTTAATTAAACATTTTAATTCCATCAATAAATTAATAAAGAATATATTTAATTCAATATTTATGATGTTCTTTCTAATGTCATTAAAACAACTCTTGACAATATCAAGTTTTCCACTTGAACAGGATTGATTCTAATGATATTGATTATATTGACGACACGATGATTGACAGGTTTATTTATTAGAAGCAGATTAACGACAGAACCGTCAGTAGACGTCGCAGCAGCAGCAGAGACGACGAGACGAGAGTCTCCGTCTCTAGAAAGTCTTCAACGATGGCGTCAGAAGTCCCAGTCGTCCACGTCCAGCTGAGCCAGACCCGACTCCAGACCCGCCAGAGCCGAGGACGCGTCGTGGGACTTCCTGAAGTGAGTCATGGGAGACACGGGTCTGAGCAGGTCAGGGAGAGCCTCGGACGGACGCCACTTGATCTGAGAAGCAGTTGAACGTTGAATCCTGAACACAGACTAGGACGCGGTGACGACAGTCGTACCTGCTTGAAGAAGGGGTGACTGCTGAGACTGGCGGCCGACGGCCTGTAAGACAAGAGTCATGAGCTGGTTCTGGTCTCGCTGGTCCAGAGTCTCACCTCTTCTCCGGCTCCCTCTGCAGACACAGCTCCACGAAGGCGTGGAAGTGCGAGGAGAAGGTTCGGTTGTACGGGTGACCCGAGGTCGACGCCGCCTCTCCGTTCGAAGGTCGCGCTCCTCCCTCGCAGTCGGCGGCGGAGCGCGGCGCTGACAGTTCCTCCGGAGGGATGGTGGTCGTGTCCAGCAGACATGGAACTGTTCCGTTGAGCTTCTCCAGCAGCATCTGTTCAAACACTCGCTGCTGTTGTTTTTGTTGTCGTCAAGTAACGTTTATCGTGTGATGCTACAGTGTTGTGCGTCTACGACTGTATCGTCTACAACAGTAACATCCACGACTGTATCGTCTACAACAGTAACATCCACGACTGTATCGTCTACAACAGTATCATCCACGACTGTATCGTCTACAACAGTAACATCCACGACTGTATCGTCTACAACAGTAACATCCACGACTGTATCGTCTACAACAGTAACATCCACGACTGTATCGTCTACAACAGTAACATCCACGACTGTATCGTCTACAACAGTAACATCCACGACTGTATCGTCTACAACAGTAACATCCACGACTGTATCGTCTACAACAGTAACATCCACGACTGTATCGTCCACAACAGTAACATCCACGACTGTATCGTCCACAACAGTAACATCCACGACTGTATCGTCCACAACAGTAACATCCACGACTGTATCGTCTACAACAGTAACATCCACGACTGTATCGTCTACAACAGTAACATCCACGACTGTATCGTCTACAACAGTATCATCCACGACTGTATCGTCTACAACAGTATCATCCACGACTGTATCGTCTACAACAGTATCATCCACGACAGTATCGTCTACAACAGTAACATCCACGACTGTATCGTCTACAACAGTATCGTCCACGACTGTATCGTCTACAACAGTAACATCCACGACTGTATCGTCTACAACAGTATCATCCACGACTGTATCGTCTACAACAGTATCATCCACGACAGTATCGTCTACAACAGTAACATCCACGACTGTATCGTCTACAACAGTAACATCCACGACTGTATCGTCTACAACAGTAACATCCACGACTGTATCGTCTACAACAGTAACATCCACGACTGTATCGTCTACAACAGTATCGTCCACGACTGTATCGTCTACAACAGTATCGTCCACGACTGTATCGTCTACAACAGTATCGTCCACGACTGTATCGTCTACAACAGTATCGTCCACGACTGTATCGTCTACAACAGTAACATCCACGACTGTATCGTCTACAACAGTAACATCCACGACTGTATCGTCTACAACAGTAACATCCACGACTGTATCGTCTACAACAGTAACATCCACGACTGTATCGTCTACAACAGTATCATCCACGACTGTATCGTCTACAACAGTAACATCCACGACTGTATCGTCTACAACAGTAACATCCACGACTGTATCGTCTACAACAGTAACATCCACGACTGTATCGTCTACAACAGTAACATCCACGACTGTATCGTCTACAACAGTAACATCCACGACTGTATCGTCTACAACAGTAACATCCACGACTGTATCGTCCACAACAGTAACATCCACGACTGTATCGTCCACAACAGTAACATCCACGACTGTATCGTCCACAACAGTAACATCCACGACTGTATCGTCTACAACAGTAACATCCACGACTGTATCGTCTACAACAGTAACATCCACGACTGTATCGTCTACAACAGTATCATCCACGACTGTATCGTCTACAACAGTATCATCCACGACTGTATCGTCTACAACAGTATCATCCACGACAGTATCGTCTACAACAGTAACATCCACGACTGTATCGTCTACAACAGTATCGTCCACGACTGTATCGTCTACAACAGTAACATCCACGACTGTATCGTCTACAACAGTATCATCCACGACTGTATCGTCTACAACAGTATCATCCACGACAGTATCGTCTACAACAGTAACATCCACGACTGTATCGTCTACAACAGTAACATCCACGACTGTATCGTCTACAACAGTAACATCCACGACTGTATCGTCTACAACAGTAACATCCACGACTGTATCGTCTACAACAGTATCGTCCACGACTGTATCGTCTACAACAGTATCGTCCACGACTGTATCGTCTACAACAGTATCGTCCACGACTGTATCGTCTACAACAGTATCGTCCACGACTGTATCGTCTACAACAGTAACATCCACGACTGTATCGTCTACAACAGTAACATCCACGACTGTATCGTCTACAACAGTAACATCCACGACTGTATCGTCTACAACAGTAACATCCACGACTGTATCGTCTACAACAGTATCATCCACGACTGTATCGTCTACAACAGTATCATCCACGACTGTATCGTCTACAACAGTAACATCCACGACTGTATCGTCTACAACAGTATCATCCACGACTGTATCGTCTACAACAGTAACATCCACGACTGTATCTTCTACAACAGTAACATCCACGACTGTATCGTCTACAACAGTATCATCCACGACTGTATCGTCTACAACAGTATCATCCACGACTGTATCGTCTACAACAGTATCATCCACGACTGTATCGTCTACAACAGTAACATCCACGACTGTATCGTCTACAACAGTATCATCCACGACTATCGTCCACAACAGTATCATCCACGACTGTATCGTCTACAACAGTAACATCCACGACTGTATCGTCTACAACAGTATCATCCACGACTGTATCGTCTACAACAGTATCATCCACGACTGTATCGTCCACGACTGTATCGTCTACAACAGTATCGTCCACGACTGTATCGTCTACAACAGTAACATCCACGACTGTATCGTCTACAACAGTATCATCCACAACTGTATCGTCTACAACAGTATCGTCCACGACTGTATCGTCCACGACTGTATCGTCCACGACTGTATCGTCCACGACTGTATCGTCCACGACTGTATCGTACACGACTGTATCGTCTACAACAGTATCATCCACGACTGTATCTTCCACGACTGTATCGTACACGACTGTATCGTCCACGACAGTATCTTCCACGACTGTATCGTACACGACTGTATCGTCCACGACTGTATCGTCCACAACAGTATCATCCACGACTGTATCGTCCACAACAGTATCATCCACGACTGTATCGTACACGACTGTATCGTCCACGACTGTATCGTACACGACTGTATCGTCCACGATACCGTATCGTCCAAGATACGGTATCGTCCAAGATACGGTATCGTCCACGATACTGTATCGTCCAAGATACTGTATCGTCCAAGATACTGTATCATCTACAACAGTATCGTCTACGACTGTATCATCCACGACAGTTTCCGTGACAACAGTTTTTTACTGAGCATAAATCAGTCTAAAGCAAAGATGCTCACCTGAGTCGCTGGCATGTCTTTGAAGGGAACGTGTCCATTGGCGAGTTCACAGGCGGTGATTCCAAGACTGTAGATGTCTGAGCGAGAATCGTAGCCTTGAAGGTTCTGAGGGAAATAAACACGATATTGTAGTTCCAGACGAGTCATGTGACCATGTTGAGTCGTACCTGCTGCAGCACCTCTGGACTCAGCCAGGGCAGGACCTTGACGGCGTACTGAGGGAAGTCGTGGACCACCCTGGCTCGCTGGCCGTGTCGGATCAGGCTGAAGATGCTGCGGAGGCCGGACATGCAGACCTGCCCGTCGGCCGAGATCAGCACGTGGCTCGCCTTGACGCTCCTGCGCCAGAGGGCGTCAGTGACATCACGAGCACACCTGAGGCGCAGACTCACCTGTGCACGTAGCCCATGTGGTGGATGTACTCCAGCGCCCGCAGCATGCCCAGCAGGATGTAGGCGATGGTCAGCTCGTTCATGCCGTCGGGGAAGTGCGAGCAGATGAGGTCTCTGGCGGAGCCTGCAGGACACACACGGTACTGACCACTGCGCTCCCCTGGTGTCGGCGCGCTCACCGTAAGCCATGAAGGGCGTGACGACCCACAGCTCGTTCTGGGCGATGAAGACCGTCTTGTAGGGCAGGATGCTGTGATGGTAGAACAGCTTGGACGCCTGGAGCTCGGCCTGCGAGGACGAGCGGTGGTGACGCGTGTGACGAGAAGACGCTCAGGTGAGCTCACCTGCAGGTACGACACCATGTCGTTGGTGCACGACTCCAGGTCGATGCGTCTGATGGCCACGTGTTCCCCCGTCAGAGTGTACTGGGCCAGGTTGACCGTCATCAGCCCGTCCAGACCTCGACCTGCAACCATGGACAGAGTCAGAGTCACAAGAGTCACAAGAGTCAGAGTCACAAGAGTCAGTTAGAGTCAGAGTCACAAGAGTCAGAGTCACAAGAGTCAGTCAGAGTCACAAGAGTCAGTCAGAGTCACAAGAGTCAGTTAGAGTCACAAGAGTCAGTTAGAGTCACAAGAGTCAGTTAGAGTCACAAGAGTCAGTTAGAGTCACAAGAGTCAGTTAGAGTCACGAGAGTCAGTCAGAGTCACAAGAGTCAGTTAGAGTCAGAGTCACAAGAGTCAGAGTCACAAGAGTCAGTCAGAGTCACAAGAGTCAGTTAGAGTCACAAGAGTCAGAGTCACAAGAGTCAGTCAGAGTCACAAGAGTCAGTTAGAGTCACAAGAGTCAGTTAGAGTCACAAGAGTCAGTTAGAGTCACAAGAGTCAGTTAGAGTCACAAGAGTCAGTTAGAGTCACGAGAGTCAGTCAGAGTCACAAGAGTCAGTTAGAGTCAGAGTCACAAGAGTCAGTCAGAGTCACAAGAGTCAGTCAGAGTCACAAGAGTCAGTCAGAGTCACAAGAGTCAGTCAGAGTCACAAGAGTCAGTTAGAGTCAGAGTCACAAGAGTCAGTCAGAGTCACAAGAGTCAGTCAGAGTCACAAGAGTCAGTTAGAGTCAGAGTCACAAGAGTCAGTCAGAGTCACAAGAGTCAGTTAGAGTCACAAGAGTCAGTCAGAGTCACAAGAGTCAGTCAGAGTCACAAGAGTCAGTTAGAGTCACAAGAGTCAGTCAGAGTCACAAGAGTCAGTCAGAGTCACAAGAGTCAGTTAGAGTCACAAGAGTCAGTCAGAGTCACAAGAGTCAGTCAGAGTCACAAGAGTCAGTCAGAGTCACAAGAGTCAGTCAGAGTCACAAGAGTCAGTCAGAGTCACAAGAGTCAGTCAGAGTCACAAGAGTCAGTCAGAGTCACAAGAGTCAGTCAGAGTCACAAGAGTCAGTCAGAGTCACAAGAGTCAGTCAGAGTCACAAGAGTCAGTCAGAGTCACAAGAGTCAGTTAGAGTCACAAGAGTCAGAGTCACAAGAGTCAGAGTCACAAGAGTCACAAGAGTCAGAGTCACAAGAGTCAGAGTCACAAGAGTCAGAGTCACAAGAGTCAGAGTCACAAGAGTCAGAGTCACAAGAGTCAGAGTCACAAGAGTCAGAGTCACAAGAGTCAGAGTCACAAGAGTCAGAGTCAAGAATAAACTCACCAATAACGGTGAGCAGCTCATAGACGCTGCTGTCGGGGGAGAAGCTCATGGTGTCTGAACGAGTCAGTGAAGTCAGACTCTCACGACTCTCCTCGTGGACCTGAGGAGGACAAGACCTGGAGATGTGAGACTCTGCGGTTGCTACGGCGACCAAACATCAGGAGCTCAGACATCTTTGTTGGACGAGAATGTGACGAGAATGACGCTGTGAAGAGCCTCAGACGTCGAGAGGAGTGAGAGGAGTAAGAGGAGTGAGAGGAGTGAGGAGAGTGAGGAGAGTGAGAGGAGTGTGAGGAGAGTGAGAGGAGTGAGGAGAGTGAGGAGAGTGAGAGGAGTGAGGAGAGTGAGAGGAGTGAGAGGAGTGAGGAGAGTGAGAGGAGTGAGGAGAGTGAGGAGAGTGAGAGGAGTGAGGAGAGTGAGAGGAGTGAGGAGAGTGAGGAGAGTGAGAGGAGTGAGGAGAGTGAGGAGAGTGAGAGGAGTGTGAGGAGAGTGAGAGGAGTGAGGAGAGTGAGAGGAGTGAGGAGAGTGAGAGGAGTGAGGAGAGTGAGGAGAGTGAGGAGAGTGAGGGGAGTGAGGGGAGTGAGGAGAGTGAGGAGAGTGAGAGGAGTGAGGAGAGTGAGGAGAGTGAGAGGAGTGAGGAGAGTGAGGAGAGTGAGAGGAGTGTGAGGAGAGTGAGAGGAGTGAGGAGAGTGAGAGGAGTGAGGAGAGTGAGAGGAGTGAGGAGAGTGAGGAGAGTGAGAGGAGTGAGGAGAGTGAGGAGAGTGAGAGGAGTGAGGAGAGTGAGGAGAGTGAGAGGAGTGAGGAGAGTGAGAGGAGTGAGAGGAGTGAGAGGAGTGAGGAGAGTGAGGGGAGTGAGGGGAGTGAGGGGAGTGAGAGGAGTGAGGAGAGTGAGGAGAGTGAGGAGAGTGAGGAGAGTGAGAGGAGTGTGAGGAGAGTGAGAGGAGTGAGAGGAGTGAGGAGAGTGAGAGGAGTGAGAGGAGTGAGGAGAGTGAGAGGAGTGAGAGGAGTGAGGAGAGTGAGAGGAGTGAGGAGAACCAGTCCAGAACCGACCAGAACCAGTCCAGCCACGACCGGACCAGAGTCACCACAGGAGTGAGGAGAACCAGTCCAGAGTCACCACAGGAGTGAGGAGAACCGGACCAGAGTCACCACAGGAGTGAGGAGAACCGGACCAGAGTCACCACAGGAGTGAGGAGAACCAGTCCAGAGTCACCACAGGAGTGAGGAGAACCGGACCAGAGTCACCACAGGAGTGAGGAGAACCAGTCCAGAGTCACCACAGGAGTGAGGAGAACCA
Source organism: Callionymus lyra (assembly GCF_982586985.1). Classification (NCBI taxonomy): domain Eukaryota; kingdom Metazoa; phylum Chordata; class Actinopteri; order Syngnathiformes; family Callionymidae; genus Callionymus; species Callionymus lyra. The sequence goes on along the minus strand of NC_141832.1, from coordinate 6,916,713 downwards.
GTCCAGTCACCACGGACCACGACTCGCTCATGATTGACAACAAAACAAAGTTTCTGAATCCTTTGATTTCTCAACAGTTTCAAACACATGTTATTTTAATACATGTTTTTATAGAAACTATTGTGTTCGTTTGATTCTTTGCTGCAGTTTATGAAGCAGAAAATACTTTTACTCTTTCATCGTCATCGATCTTCTGTTGAAGAAAACATGTTTTTACCTTAAAACTCCAACAATTCAATATAAGAATCATCAGTTAAACAAACAATAAGATGAAAACCTTCATTCACAGCGATTATAAATAACTAACAATACTATTATTTATTGACATTTGACATCATTTTCAAAGATCAATTTTAAACAATCGACTCAACAAAGATAAACGTCACAAACATCTCAGCTTCCTGGCGACACACGTCGGTGACTCATGCGGCAGAACTCACTGCATCGGCTGCGACGACACACACACCTGGCGTCGACACACACACCTGGCGTCGACACACACACCTGGCGTCGACACACAACAGTCTCGGGGGCGAGTTTATGACCTTCGAGCGTCTCCGCGGCGACAGAAGCTGGTGTGCGGACGCTCATGCACACACACATGTGCACAGCCTTGAGGTGTGTGTGTGTGTGTGATACAAACTAGTGCACAGCCCTGAGGTGTGTGTGATACAAACTAGTGCACACACACATGTGCACAGCCCTGAGGTGTGTGTGTGTGTGTGTGTGATACAAACTAGTGCACACACACATGTGCACAGCCCTGAGGTGTGTATGTGTGTGTGTGATACAAACTAGTGCACACACACATGTGCACAGCCCTGAGGTGTGTGTGTGTGTGATACAAACTAGTGCACACACACATGTGCACAGCCCTGAGGTGTGTGTGTGTGTGTGTGTGTGTGTGTGTGTGTGTGTGTGTGTGTGTGTGTGTGTGTGTGTGACACAAACTCGCGCACACGCACATGCATGGTTGCAGCGACAGGTGAGATGAGAGCGACTGGACTTACGTTCGCGGGAGAAAATCCCTGAGCTGGTTCTGGAGCAGAGAGACTCGTCAGTCACATGATCACCAGCTGGTTCGTCAATATTGACTCAAATTTAATTATTTTAATCATTTGTTTCAACCATTTCTTTATTGTTTTTATAATTGTATTTTAAATGTTTCATGTGTTGGATTAACTCATTATTTTTCACACATTTTAATTCTACTCATTAAAAAATATTGAATTTAGAAAATGTATTTTTAATTTTTTGTATTTAAAATATCAAACTCTACGTTAAAAAAATATTCATTATGAAAATAGACTTAAATTTCAATATATAAAAAATATAAAAGGAAAATACAACCTTTTAATAAAGAACATATTTAACTGAATTAAAAAACAATAGATTAATAAAGAAACACTTATTAAATCAATATTCTGGTGACACTGATGTATTTAAACTTCTGCTTCGAAATCTTTGTGTTTGAGAAGAAAGTCAAGAGAAAACTTTAAGTGAAACAAAAGAAAGTAAAAGAGTTTCACGTGGAACACGGAGCAGATGAAGCTGTTTTTCATCAGTTTTGAAATGATTTGCTTTGATGGCAACAGAGACGCAACGATCGACACCTTCAACGACGACGACACTCGCGTCACACAAACAAACAACAAAACCCACAAAGTCGTTCTGCGTCACAAGATAAACTCACGGACACGAGATGGAAACAGTGAGATGTTGACACGAACACGCGACACGAACATGTGACATGTGACACGAACACGTGACACGAACACGTGTCAAATTAAATCAAATTAAATCCAAATCACCTCCAAATAAGTCCAGATCTCGAAGACTCTCCACACTCAGTTTCTCTGAGACCCAGCGCTGGAAGAAAGAAGACAGTTGTTGTATTTAAAATAAATAAAAGATATAAAACATATCAATGTTGAAAAAACTCAATACATAAACAAAAAAAGTATAAATAAAAAAATGTAAATCTAATCTACTCAGATGCGATACATTTTATATTTATTTACACATATATTTATTGATACAGTCTGTTATGATACATGTATTTATTAACTTATAATTATGACGTTTATCTTCCTTCAAATGATCCACAAACAACAAGTCATTGATTTAATTGATAGTTTAAGTTAAAAGACTTACGAGAAAAGACATGGATCCTCGAGATACAAACACTGTCTAATGTATCTGTGGAGAAGGTTTTAACACAATTATTTCCTTTTTAATTCAAAACACAAACAGTATCTTCATGTATTTAAACACAAACACGTTATAAACACGTGAGACAATTAAAGACACTTTTTCATTCACTTATTCTGCGTCGAACACGTTTAATGTCAAGACATTTAAAGGAAGGTTTTCGTGAAATGTTTGAGCATCTTTAAGTAAATATAGTTCATTTTATTTCCATTATTGTCGTTTGTTAACTGAGCGCCATTGTGGAGCATGATGCTAACTCGATTAGCTTCTCCGCTAACACGCCTTCATTTACCTCAATAACGACGGAAAACATCCATTAATAGAAGGTTCAAGTCTCACCTGAGTCTGTGCGGTTCAAACTATTCTCTAACGCGTCGTTAAACTTTGAATTTTCCTCTTTTTAGCGACGCATCATCCGTTTGTTGACAGGTCGCTGCAGCGCATCGCGTCGCATCTGAATGACGTCACGCCGAGTGGCATGTTGATGACGTAGTCGCCAGAAGCGGCGATAAAACGTTTCACTCGCGTCATTCTTATAGATTAAGTTTTAATATTTTTTGTTTTACTAAATAGAAATTACCCATTAAACCAACTTTAAACCTTTATTTTGAAAGTTTAACATTTTATTTTGAAGCTCTGGCTTGTGTTACGATCCTGAGACTCTTTTACACAATGAAGTATATTTAACACAAATGTTATTATTTGTGTTACTCATAAATATGAATAATGTTAATAATAATAATGTAATAACATGAATAAATACACGGAAATATAAATACACGAAACTTTAAAAACACAAATCTACACGAGGACTTAAGTTGACTTTATTCATTTGTTTGTAAATAAGGAAGTTGACGTTTTCAAAATAAACTTTATTGTCAACAGCAGGTTTAATCATCAACATTAAAGGAAATATCATGAGATTCTATCGCGTACCTTCACAATAAGAGTCGTTTTTAAACGCTTTAGAAAGAGTTTGTGATGATTTGCTTGAGTTTAAAACAGTAGAATCCACGGTGAGGAGCTTTATTGTGAAAGGAGGAGAATCTCATGAAACACTCGTTCACATGTTCATCAACAACACAAGTGAAAGTGACGACACAGTTGTGTAGTTTTGTGCGGAAGACACACTCTTGATATCAACACAAACGAAAAACAAAAGGAAAGTAAATATGACGTCATGACTTGGTAGTAACAATGTGTTTGTGTAGAAATAAATTATTTTCTTAATCACTTTATTTCTTTCAATTCATAAACATTTGCTTCAAACAAATCAAGTTAAATCTATTTAAAAAAGTGCGTTAAATAAAATAATGTATTTAATATGAAAAGTATTTTCAGTCAAAGAAGAAGTGGCTTCAAAAAAATACATTTTCTATCAAGAATAAAGTTGTTAAAATCAATAAAACGTTTAAAGAACAAACTATAATGAAAACTTCAACCAGTAAATGTGAATCAAACATATACGTTTCTAATGAATAACAAACAAACAAACACTGGTGAACAAAACAAACGTGTTTATAGATGTTTACAAAAGTGTCAAAACATGTGAGGGGGCACCCGGAGTTGAACCAGGGACCTCTTGATCTGCAGTCAAATGCTCTACCACTGAGCTATACCCCCTGCTGGCTGGGAGCGTCGCTTCAGGCCGAGCAGGACGTGGATTTGTTAGTTTTTCGAATATTTAGGAAGTTTTGACTCAAATGACTTTAAGAATTTAATATAAAATAAATAATAATTGATTAAACAAATGTGTTATTAATACAACATTTATATTTTCTAAATTCATTCATTCATTTTCAACCGCTTTATCCCGGGGGTCGGGGTCGTGGGGAGACTGGAGTCTATCCCAGTATCATAGGGCGAGAGGCAGGGGACACCCTGGACAGGACGCCAGTCTGTCGCAGGGCACACAAAGACAGACCACCATTCACACACACACTCACACTCAAGTTCTCAATCAACCTCTAGTCTTTAAATTCAATATAAATGCTATAATAGAGTCTCCAGACCAAACCAACGGAGCTCAGAGCTACTGGATCGAGAGCTTGTACGTGGTCACATGATCGTCTGTGCGTCACATGATTGGCTGAAAGTCTCGACATGTGACATCATTGAACCCCCCCAGGATGACGAGTCGATGCAGGAGTCTGTGCGAGGATCAGCTGCTCGGGTCTGACACGCGTGTCAGGATCTGGACCTCTGGGCTCTGCAGGGGGTCGGGCAGTGAGACCAGATCCTCCTCAGACGCCACACACACCTGAGGGGGCCGCGGCGTGGAGGGAGGTCCAGGAGCGCCTGGAGACAAGGTGTCGTCCAGATGGATCCCACTGGACTCTCTGGACCTGAAGTCTGGACTCTGACGCAGAAGAACACAAGCAAACACAATCAAACACAATCAAACATAAGCAAACACAAGCAAACACAATCTAACACAATCTAACACATGCAAACACAAGCAAACACAATCAAACACAATCAAACACAAGCCAACACAAGCCAACACAAGCCAACACAATCGAACACAATCGAACACAATCGAACACAAGCCAACACAATCGAACAAAATCTAACACATGCAAACACAAGCAAACACAATCGAACACAATCGAACACAATCGAACACAAGCCAACACAATCAAACAAAATCTAACACATGCAAACACAAGCAAACACAATCGAACACAATCAAACACAATCAAACACAAGCAAACACAATCAAACACAAGCAAACACAAGCCAACACAATCAAACACAAGCAAACACAATCAAACACAATCAAACATAAGCAAACACAATCAAACACAAGCAAACACAATCAAACACAATCAAACACAAGCAAACACAAGCAAACATAAGCAAACACAATCAAACACAAGCAAACACAATCAAACACAATCAAACATAAGCCAACACACAAGCAAACACAATCAAACACAATCAAACACAAGCAAACATAAGCAAAAACAATCAAACACAAGCAAACACAATCAAACACAAGCAAACACAAGCCAACACAATCAAACATAAGCAAACACAATCAAACACAAGCAAACACAATCAAACACAAGCCAACACAATCAAACACAATCAAACACAAGCAAACACAATCAAACACAAGCAAACACAATCAAACACAAGCAAACACAATCAAACACAAGCAAACACAAGCCAACACAATCAAACACAAGCCAACACAATCAAACACAAGCAAACACAATCAAACACAATCAAACACAAGCCAACAAAATCAAACACAAGCAAACACAAGCAAACACAAGCAAACACAAGCAAACACAATCAAACATAAGCAAACACAATCAAACACAAGCAAACACAATCAAACACAAGCAAACACAATCAAACACAATCAAACACAAGCAAACACAATCAAACACAATCAAACACAATCAAACACAATCAAACACAAGCCAACACAATCAAACACAAGCAAACACAATCAAACACAATCAAACACAAGCCAACACAATCAAACACAAGCAAACACAATCAAACACAATCAAACACAATCAAACACAATCAAACACAATCAAACACAAGCCAACACAATCAAACACAATCAAACACAAGCCAACACAATCAAACACAAGCAAACACAATCAAACACAAGCAAACACAATCAAACATAAGCAAACACAATCAAACACAATGTTTTTATACTTTTCATCTTTATTATTGTTATCATTATGTTTTCTATCAGATATTTATGTTTTGAAAAACAATAATTTATAAATGATTATTAAAGTATTAAAGATTGTATTTTTTATCATAAATATATTTTCTTCAAACATGTTTCTCTCTGTGATCAATAAGTTCATGGATCACCTGCAGCTCCACCTGAGGGACGGAGTAGAGGGCGGGGGGGTGAGGCGGGTGAGGCGGGTGAGTCGAGGGGGACACGGCGCTGTAGGCGGGGGGTACAGGGGTCAAAGGTCTCTGCAGCAGCTGCAGGATCACGTTGATGTCTGCCGTCATCCGGGTCTCCAGCCTGCAACGACACAAGCTGCAACCTCAACTCTGACCAGCAGGGGCGCTGACACGACACAAACCGTACAGTCATAGAACAATAGAAGTAAATAAATATACTAGAAAAACTTTATTGATCTATTTATACTATTAAAAATGAGAAGTAGATCAATGTCATATGTTTGAAACATACTTTTAACACATATAACACTTTTGAAAAAAGTTTTCATTTATACTTTGAAAATTAATATTTACTCATAAATATATTTATTTTTTAACTCTACACAAACCATTTTAATGTTTTGACATAAAATAAATATGTTTGAATATTTCATTGTGGTTAAATATTGCAAAAATAAAATACATGAAAATCAATGGGTTTTTAAAAAGATATAAAACATGATAATACATTAATACGCCAATATTTACATTTATTTATGAATACAAAAAACAAAGATTTGAAAATGTCCAAATAATAATACAATATTTTATTTTTTGACGAAGAACATGTATTTATTTATACATTTAAACTTGCATTTATTTGTACATTTATTTATATGTTTTTATCCTTTTTGAATTATTTAGTCCATCATTTATTTTCATATTTTAACATTTAATTACCTGTTAATGTTTATTTATACATCCAAACTTTTATTGTTTCATTTCATTATTCATTCATATTTTCAAACTTTTATTTACGTGTATGTATGATTTATTCATGTTTTTTATATTTGTTCATTTTTTTATACAATTCAACTTTATTTGTAAATTATTTAACGTCTCTTTTATGTCAACATTGAATTATTCATGTATTTAATGATGTTTTATTTACTCGCACATGTTTCAACATCTATAATAAAACCATGTATTTATTTCACGTCATTGATCGTCACGTAATAATAAACAAACACCGGGTCATGTGACCAGGTCATGTGACTCCACTGACACCAGGCTGTGTCGACTCAGAGAGCGAGTGATTGACAGCAGGGGGTATAGCTCAGTGGTAGAGCATTTGACTGCAGATCAAGAGGTCCCTGGTTCAACTCCGGGTGCCCCCTCACATGTTTTGCTTCTCACCGGTTCAGCTGCGACTGCAGCAGCTCCAGACGAGACTCCAGGACGCCAGACGAGCGTCGCCCCGAGACGTGACCGGGTCGGCGCTCGCCCCAGAACCCGTACACGCCCGACTCTGCGGGACGACAACACAGGTTCAGCGTCGGGACCCCCCGAGAGAGGGTGAGCAGCACCTGAGTACAGAGGACCCCCCAGGTCCGCGGGAGGCACCGGTCCGGTCCGAGGCAGCAGGTCCACCACGGAGGGAGGGAAGTCTCGGCTGTCGCCCCCTGCTGGACGCATCTCGGCGCGGCCCAGGTCCTCGTCGCTGGAGCAGACGCTGCTGCCCGGGTCCGGCCAGCGAGACCCCTCCTTGTCCGGGTACGGGTCCTGGCCGTCCTGGCCGTCTGCGGGTCACGAGGTGATGAGTCACGACGGGACGCGGCGCCGCCGCTCACTCACCTGGACGGTTGCGGCGTCTCAGCGAGCTGCGGTGGCGCCGAGGCGTGCAGTAGCTGGAGTCCCGGGTCGGGTCGTGACGACTGGTTCTGTCTGCCTGAGGAAGAACACGTCAGTCGTCGAGACTCAGAACCTCATCAAGGGTTTTTACTGACGTTTGTGTCAAAATGTTGATTTATTTTTGTTTTATTTGTTGAAATAATTGATGTTTATTTGTTTTTATGTCAAATGTTTCTCTGAATTAATGTGAAAATAATGATTTAAAACACATTTTTATTAAATAATTGTTTAAACTGATGCAAAATATAGTTTATTTTTTTGATTGAAGCAGTTTTTAAAAATAAAAAAACTTGTTTTTTTATTGAACAATAAAGAATCAAACGTAGGAAACATTTCAATTGTAAAATAAAAACACCTTCAAGTTTTTATATTACAATTATGATTCAATGTTTATTTAAAAAACTAAACATTTAAGGAATTAAAGCTCATGTCAAAGAAACATTATTTATTATATAATTACTTTTAATACGTTTGATTAAATCAAGTTATTTATTATTTTAAAACAATAACATTTTACAAGAAAATTGATCATTTATGGAATAATTCTAAATTGTTATGATGTAAATCAATATTGAGTCAATGATTTGAGTCTATTATTGGTTATTATAGATTATTATTGTTTATTATTGATTATTATTGTTTATTATTGGTTATTATTGGTTATTATTGATTATTATTGGTTATTATTGGTTATTATTGTTTATTATTGGTTAATATAGATTATTATTGGTTATTATTGGTTAATATAGATTATTATTGATTATTATTGGGTATTATTGATTATTATTGGTTATTATTGGTTATTATTGGTTAATATAGATTATTATTGATTATATTGGTTATTATTGGTTATTATAGATTATTATTGGTTGTTGTTGATTATTATTGGTTATTATTGGTTAATATAGATTATTATCGGTTATTATGGATTATTATTGTTTATTATTGATTATTATAGATTATTATTGGTTATAATTGATTATTATTGATTATTATTGGTTATTATTGTTTATTATTGTTATTATAGAGTATTATTGGTTATTATAGATAACTATTTGTTATTATTGATTATTATAAATTATTATTGTTATTATAGGTTATTATAGATTATTATAGGTAATTATAGATTATTATTGGTTATTATTGATTATTATTGATTAACATTGACTATTATAGATTATTAGTGGTTATTATAGATTATTAATGATTATTATTGGTTTTAATTGGTTATTATTGATTATTATAGATTAATATAGATTATTATTCATTATTATTCATTATTATTGGTTATTATTGACTATTATAGATTATTAATGATTCTTATTGGTTTTTATTGGTTATTATTAATTATTATAGTTTATTTTAGATACATTTAGATTATTATTTATTATTATTTATTATTATAGATTCTTATTGATTATTGATTATGACTCGTGATGCTCCTCACATCTCTCAGGTTGAACGTGACCTCCAAGTTATTCCAGAACTTGTCGGTGAAGTCCGGGTACATGTCCAGAACCTCCAGCAGGTCGTCGCGCAGGATCTTGTGAAGGTCGCAGTAGGTCAGAGCTCGGACGTCTGAGCTGGACTTTCCCGGTCGACCGAACAAACTGAAGGACTCGCCGAAGATGTCGTTCTTCCCTGGAGGGTCAGAGGTCAGACGTGTGTGAAGACGATGTGTCGATTTACACACGTGTGTCATTATTATTATTGTTTCACACGCTGAGGTCCAGAGTCGTATGAAAGTATATTGAATATTACATAGTTTAATTTAATCTTTTAAATGTTTAAACTTGTTTTGTTTGTTGTTGACATGTTTTACATAAAAACTTTTATTTTCTTACTCCAATGATTCAAAATATAAACATTTTTAAAAAGGAATATGAAAATGTTAATAGTGACACAAGTTACATTGAATTAAAAAGTCTTTGAATATTTTCAACATGATTTTTGTTTCTCAGAGTTTGATAATATTTCATTTTAATGATTAAAAACACATTTTTAAACATGTAACATCTTTGATTCAGTCTTTTATATTCAATAATCAAAAACTAAAAGACACATTTTATTTAGCAAAAGATAGATGTGTCTTTTAAAACATGTTAACTTTCAACATAGAAATGATTGAATAAAATAATCAAAGGTTTTAAAACGTTCCTGTAAAAGTGAAATAACTGTAATATTGATCGACTACCATAGAATATACTGTATTGTAGTTACTAACTAATCACCGCCGGACACGAGCGTCACTAACCGGGTCAGCGGTTCTGGATCGATCTGATGATGTCATCAGGCGTCACGTGACTCACCCAGGATGGCGACCACCACGTCGTCGCGCAGGATCTCGATGGAGCCCCTGGAGATGAAGTAGAGGGCGGCCAGGACGTCCCCGCTGTGGACCAGGGTGTCGCCCGGCGGGGCGTGGGCGGTCCTGAAGCGCACGGCCAGAGCCCTCAGGCAGCCCTTGCTGGCGCCGCGGAAGGCCGGGCAGTTCTGCAGCAGCGTGCGGTTGAGGTGCAGACAGATGTCGGCCTGCAGACACTCGGGGAAGCCCTTCAGCACCTGCGTGAGTCCAGCAGCTCGATGAGTATCGACGCGTCCGTCACGATGACGCACGACCACAACATGTTGTGGAAAAACTAGAGGCGTCTGAACCAGAGACAGTGGATCCACTGCTGAGCCTCGACTGCACGAGATGAAGCGACACATGCAGACCATAATATTCTAGATATTAAACCATGTTTGACTCTGTTGTTGACGATCAGTGGATTATTTATACGTGATTGTTATGACGACCAGAAGGTGCTGAAGACTCACGGCGTTCATGTCGATACCGTTGGTGTAGGACCAGGCGTGCTGGAAATACTCCTCCAGCCTCTGCCGTAGACCTCCAGGGATCTGATGGAAACGGATGAACTCTTTGACCCTCAGCATCTGAGTGTGATATCGAGCCGTTCCAGAGTACAGTCTCTGGATGATGGCCGACACGTTCCCGAATATACTGGCGTACATGAGCGCTGCAACAAACCATAGTGAAGTATAGTGACTGTGTAGTAACAAGTATATATAGTGACAGTAAAGTAACAAGTATATATAGTGACAGTAAAGTAACAAGTATATATAGTGACAGTGTAGTAACAAGTATATATAGTGACAGTAAAGTAACAAGTATATATAGTGACAGTAAAGTAACAAGTATATATAGTGACAGTGTAGTAACAAGTATATACAGTGATAGTGTAGTAACAAGTGTATGTAGTGATAGTGTAGTAACAATTATATATAGTGATAGTGTAGTAACACGTTTATATAGTGACAGTAAAGTAACAAGTATATATAGTGACAGTGTAGTAACAAGTATATACAGTGATAGTGTAGTAACAAGTGTATATAGTGATAGTGTAGTAACAATTATATATAGTGATAGTGTAGTAACAAGTTTATATAGTGACAGTCAATTAACAAGTATATATAGTGACAGTGTAGTAACAATTATATATAGTGATAGTGTAGTAACAAGTATATATAGTGACAGTATAGTAACAATTATATATAGTGACAGTGTAGTAACAATTATATATAGTGACAGTGTAGTAACAAGTATATATAGTGATAGTGTTGTAACAATTATATATAGTGACAGTGTAGTAACAAGTATATATAGTGATAGTGTAGTAACAAGTATATACAGTGACAGTGTAGTAACAAGTATATATAGTGACAGTGTAGTAACAAGTATATATAGCGACAGTGTAGTAACAATTATATATAGTGATAGTGTAGTAACAAGTATATATAGTGATAGTGTAGTAACAAGTATATATAGTGATAGTGTAGTAACAATTATATATAGTGATACTGTAGTAACAAGTATATATAGTGATAGTGTAGTAACAAGTATATATAGTGATAGTGTAGTAACAATTATATATAGTGATACTGTAGTAACAAGTGTATATATAGTGATACTGTAGTAACAAGTATATATAGTGATAGTGTAGTAACAAGTATATATAGTGACAGTGTAGTAACAAGTATATATAGTGATAGTGTAGTAACAAGTATATATAGTGATAGTGTAGTAACAATTATATATAGTGATACTGTAGTAACAAGTATATATAGTGATAGTGTAGTAACAAGTATATATAGTGATAGTGTAGTAACAATTATATATAGTGATACTGTAGTAACAAGTGTATATATAGTGATACTGTAGTAACAAGTATATATAGTGATAGTGTAGTAACAAGTATATATAGTGATAGTGTAGTAACAAGTATATATAGTGATAGTGTAGTAACAAGTATATACTGTATGTGTAGTATTGTCCATTACTTGACTCTGGTGTTGTGATACTGATACAAGTATATACAGTGATAGTGTAGTTACAAGTATATATAGTGACAGTGTAGTAACAAGTATATATAGTGACAGTGTAGTAACAAGTATATACAGTGACATTGTAGTAACAAGTATTATGTGTTATACTCACAGCCGATGAGCATGACGCAGATGGAGAAGATCTTCTCCGGGTTGGTGTTTGGCGAGACGTTGCCGAAGCCCACGCTGGTCAGGCTGCTGAAGGTGAAGTACAAGGCCGTCACGTACCTGTCCTTGATGGACGGGCCGGAGCTCGGGTCCGTGTCGTTGTACTGCTTCCCGATCTGCTCGGCCAGGTTGTCCAGCCAGCCGATCTTCATGCCGCTGATGCGCGCCGTGCTGGTGCGCTCCACGTTGCCGATGGCGTACCAGATGCAGGCGAGCCAGTGGGCGATGAGCGCGAAGGTGCACATGAGCAGGAAGAGGATGGCGGCGCCGTACTCAGAGTAGCGGTCCAGCTTACGGGCGACTCGCACCAGTCGCAGCAGCCGAGCCGTCTTCAGTAACCCGATCAGAGTCGTGGTCTGTGGCTGAGGACGGACATGTTGATGCGAGAGTGACCTTTGACCCCGACTCCAAATGTGTGGCGATGATGTCATCGGTTCACTCACATCTGATTGATATTAAACCGTATTCTGTTTTTAAATCATTTACTTTGGACTTTTAATCTCCTTTCTTTAAGTTTTTATTTATATGTTTAACTTTTTTCATTTTTTAAGTTTTTATTCATAATTCTTTTCAACATTTCATGTATTTTTGTACTTTTTGTGATAGTGTAGTAACAAGTATATAAGTGTAGTATTGTCCAGTACTTGACTCTGGTGTTGTGATAGTGTAGTAACAAGTATATAAGTGTAGTATTGTCCAGTACTTGACTCTGGTGTTGTGATAGTGTAGTAACAAGTATATAAGTGTAGTATTGTCCAGTACTTGACTCTGGTGTTGTGATAGTGTAGTAACAAGTATATAAGTGTAGTATTGTCCAGTACTTGACTCTGGTGTTGTGATAGTGTAGTAACAAGTATATAAGTGTAGTATTGTCCAGTACTTGACTCTGGTGTTGTGATGGTGTAGTAACAAGTATATATGTGTAGTAGTGTCCAGTACTTGACTCTGGTGTTGTGATAGTGTAGTAACAAGTATATATGTGTAGTATTGTCCAGTACTTGACTCTGGTGTTGTGATAGTGTAGTAACAAGTATATAAGTGTAGTATTGTCCAGTACTTGACTCTGGTGTTGTGATAGTGTAGTAACAAGTATATAAGTGTAGTATTGTCCAGTACTTGACTCTGGTGTTGTGATAGTGTAGTAACAAGTATATAAGTGTAGTATTGTCCAGTACTTGACTCTGGTGTTGTGATAGTGTAGTAACAAGTATATAAGTGTAGTATTGTCCAGTACTTGACTCTGGTGTTGTGATAGTGTAGTAACAAGTATATAAGTGTAGTATTGTCCAGTACTTGACTCTGGTGTTGTGATAGTGTAGTAACAAGTATATAAGTGTAGTATTGTCCAGTACTTGACTCTGGTGTTGTGATAGTGTAGTAACAAGTATACAAGTGTAGTATTGTCCAGTACTTGACTCTGGTGTTGTGATAGTGTAGTAACAAGTATACAAGTGTAGTATTGTCCAGTACTTGACTCTGGTGTTGTGATAGCGTAGTAACAAGTATATAAGTGTAGTATTGTCCAGTACTTGACTCTGGTGTTGTGATAGTGTAGTAACAAGTATATATGTGTAGTAGTGTCCAGTACTTGACTCTGGTGTTGTGATAGTGTAGTAACAAGTATATAAGTGTAGTATTGTCCAGTACTTGACTCTGGTGTTGTGATAGTGTAGTAACAAGTATACAAGTGTAGTATTGTCCAGTACTTGACTCTGGTGTTGTGATAGTGTAGTAACAAGTATATATGTGTAGTATTGTCCAGTACTTGACTCTGGTGTTGTGATAGTGTAGTAACAAGTATATAAGTGTAGTATTGTCCAGTACTTGACTCTGGTGTTGTGATAGTGTAGTAACAAGTATATAAGTGTAGTATTGTCCAGTACTTGACTCTGGTGTTGTGATAGTGTAGTAACAAGTATATATGTGTAGTATTGTCCAGTACTTGACTCTGGTGTTGTGATAGTGTAGTAACAAGTATACAAGTGTAGTATTGTCCAGTACTTGACTCTGGTGTTGTGATAGTGTAGTAACAAGTATATAAGTGTAGTATTGTCCAGTACTTGACTCTGGTGTTGTGATAGTGTAGTAACAAGTATATATGTGTAGTATTGTCCAGTACTTGACTCTGGTGTTGTGATAGTGTAGTAACAAGTATACAAGTGTAGTATTGTCCAGTACTTGACTCTGGTGTTGTGATAGTGTAGTAACAAGTATATAAGTGTAGTATTGTCCAGTTCTTGACTCAGGTGTTGTGATAGTGTAGTAACAAGTATATAAGTGTAGTATTGTCCAGTACTTGACTCTGGTGTTGTGATAGTGTAGTAACAAGGATATATGTGTAGTATTGTCCAGTACTTGACTCAGGTGTTGTGATAGTGTTGTAACAAGTATATATGTGTAGTATTGTCCAGTACTTGACTCTGGTGTTGTGATAGTGTAGTAACAAGTATATAAGTGTAGTATTGTCCAGTTCTTGACTCAGGTGTTGTGATAGTGTAGTAACAAGTATATAAGTGTAGTATTGTCCAGTACTTGACTCTGGTGTTGTGATAGTGTAGTAACAAGTATATATGTGTAGTATTGTCCAGCACTTGACTCTGGTGTTGTGATAGTGTAGTAACAAGTATATAAGTGTAGTATTGTCCAGTACTTGACTCTGGTGTTGTGATAGTGTAGTAACAAGTATATAAGTGTAGTATTGTCCAGTACTTGACTCTGGTGTTGTGATAGTGTAGTAACAAGTATATATGTGTAGTATTGTCCAGTACTTGACTCTGGTGTTGTGATAGTGTAGTAACAAGTATATATGTGTAGTATTGTCCAGTACTTGACTCTGGTGTTATGATAGTGTAGTAACAAGTATATAAGTGTAGTATTGTCCAGTACTTGACTCTGGTGTTGTGATAGTGTAGTAACAAGTATATAACTGTAGTATTGTCCAGTACTTGACTCTGGTGTTGTGATAGTGTAGTAACAAGTATATAAGTGTAGTATTGTCCAGTACTTGACTCTGGTGTTGTGATAGTGTAGTAACAAGTATATAAGTGTAGTATTGTCCAGTACTTGACTCTGGTGTTGTGATAGTGTAGTAACAAGTATATAAGTGTAGTATTGTCCAGTACTTGACTCTGGTGTTGTGATAGTGTAGTAACAAGTATATAAGTGTAGTATTGTCCAGTACTTGACTCTGGTGTTGTGATAGTGTAGTAACAAGTATATAAGTGTAGTATTGTCCAGTACTTGACTCTGGTGTTGTGATAGTGTAGTAACAAGTATATAAGTGTAGTATTGTCCAGTACTTGACTCTGGTGTTGTGATAGTGTAGTAACAAGTATATATGTGTAGTATTGTCCAGTACTTGACTCTGGTGTTGTGATAGTGTAGTAACAAGTATATATGTGTAGTATTGTCCAGTACTTGACTCTGGTGTTATGATAGTGTAGTAACAAGTATATAAGTGTAGTATTGTCCAGTACTTGACTCTGGTGTTGTGATAGTGTAGTAACAAGTATATAAGTGTAGTATTGTCCAGTACTTGACTCTGGTGTTGTGATAGTGTAGTAACAAGTATATAAGTGTAGTATTGTCCAGTACTTGACTCTGGTGTTGTGATAGTGTAGTAACAAGTATATAAGTGTAGTATTGTCCAGTACTTGACTCTGGTGTTGTGATAGTGTAGTAACAAGTATATAAGTGTAGTATTGTCCAGTACTTGACTCTGGTGTTGTGATAGTGTAGTAACAAGTATATAAGTGTAGTATTGTCCAGTACTTGACTCTGGTGTTGTGATAGTGTAGTAACAAGTATATAAGTGTAGTATTGTCCAGTTCTTGACTCTGGTGTTGTGATAGTGTAGTAACAAGTATATAAGTGTAGTATTGTCCAGTACTTGACTCTGGTGTTGTGATAGTGTAGTAACAAGGATATATGTGTAGTATTGTCCAGTACTTGACTCTGGTGTTGTGATAGTGTAGTAACAAGGATATATGTGTAGTATTGTCCAGTACTTGACTCTGGTGTTGTGATAGTGTAGTAACAAGGATATATGTGTAGTATTGTCCAGTACTTGACTCTGGTGTTGTGATAGTGTAGTAACAAGGATATATGTGTAGTATTGTCCAGTACTTGACTCTGGTGTTGTGATAGTGTAGTAACAAGTATATAAGTGTAGTATTGTCCAGTACTTGACTCTGGTGTTGTGATAGTGTAGTAACAAATATATATGTGTAGTATTGTCCAGTACTTGACTCTGGTGTTGTGATAGTGTAGTAACAAGTATATAAGTGTAGAATTGTCCAGTACTTGACTCTGGTGTTGTGATAGTGTAGTAACAAGTATATATGTGTAGTATTGTCCAGTACTTGACTCTGGTGTTGTGATAGTGTAGTAACAAGTATATATGTGTAGTATTGTCCAGTACTTGACTCTGGTGTTGTGATAGTGTAGTAACAAGTATATAAGTGTAGTATTGTCCAGTTCTTGACTCTGGTGTTGTGATAGTGTAGTAACAAGTATATAAGTGTAGTATTGTCCAGTTCTTGACTCTGGTGTTGTGATAGTGTAGTAACAAGTATATATGTGTAGTATTGTCCAGCACTTGACTCTGGTGTTGTGATAGTGTAGTAACAAGTATATATGTGTAGTATTGTCCAGCACTTGACTCTGGTGTTGTGATAGTGTAGTAACAAGTATATGTGTGTAGTATTGTCCAGTACTTGACTCTGGTGTTGTGATAGTGTAGTAACAAGTATATAAGTGTAGTATTGTCCAGTACTTGACTCTGGTGTTGTGATAGTGTAGTAACAAGTATATATGTGTAGTATTGTCCAGCACTTGACTCTGGTGTTGTGATAGTGTAGTAACAAGTATATGTGTGTAGTATTGTCCAGTACTTGACTCTGGTGTTGTGATAGTGTAGTAACAAGTATATATGTGTAGTATTGTCCAGCACTTGACTCTGGTGTTGTGATAGTGTAGTAACAAGTATATATGTGTAGTATTGTCCAGCACTTGACTCTGGTGTTGTGATAGTGTAGTAACAAGTATATATGTGTAGTATTGTCCAGCACTTGACTCTGGTGTTGTGATAGTGTAGTAACAAGTATATGTGTGTAGTATTGTCCAGTACTTGACTCTGGTGTTGTGATACTGTAGTAACAAGTATATAAGTGTAGCATTGTCCAGTACTTGACTCTGGTGTTGTGATAGTGTAGTAACAAGTATATAAGTGTAGTATTGTCCAGTACTTGACTCTGGTGTTGTGAAAGTGTAGTAACAAGTATATAAGTGTAGTATTGTCCAGTACTTGACTCTGGTGTTGTGAAAGTGTAGTAACAAGTATATATATGTGTAGTATTGTCCAGTACTTGACTCTGGTGTTGTGATAGTGTAGTAACAAGTATATAAGTGTAGTATTGTCCAGTACTTGACTCTGGTGTTGTGATAGTGTTTATATTATAAACTTTTTTAATTTTTTAAAAAGTTTTTATTCATAATTATTTTCAACATTTCATGTATTTTTGTACTTGTTATTCTTATTTGTATTTATTATTTTTACCTTTTGTCTACTTGTATTTAGTTTAGTTTTCCAACTTGAAAAGAAAAATGTTTATAACTTTTTCATCTTGTTTTTACTTTATTTTTAACTTTATATTAACTTTAGTTATTATGACGTTTATTTAATGTAGTTTGTTTCATTTATTTAGTGTAAACTTCTTTCTTTTAAGTCCACGCACAACTTTATCGACACCACACACTCCATCACTTCCTGCCTGAAGCATCCCATCATGAAGACGATAAAACATGTGATGGACGCCGACGGAGGTGAAGAAAAGGGGGAGGACTCACCTCCTCGGTGTCGGAGCGGAAGACGAGCAGGTCGAAGGGAATGGCGGCGACG
Organism: Callionymus lyra; assembly: GCF_982586985.1. Lineage (NCBI taxonomy): Eukaryota > Metazoa > Chordata > Actinopteri > Syngnathiformes > Callionymidae > Callionymus > Callionymus lyra. The sequence goes on along the minus strand of NC_141832.1, from coordinate 6,898,493 downwards.
ATGTCGATGAGGAACCAGCCCTTGAAGTAGTGCTGGGCGATGCGCCCGGGGTGACTGACCACCTCGTCGTTGTGGTTGACGTAGGTGGTCCTGAAGTTGATGATGATGTCCACGATGAACATGATGTCCACCACCAGGTCCACCACGTTGAGGGGGTTGCAGGTGTAGCCGCAGGTGCGCCGCTCGTCCTCCGCCTCGTTGAGGAGGAACGCCGCCGAGTACGGCGTGAAGACGGCCGTGTAGATGACCAGCAGCAGGATGATCCAGTCCCAGACCGCCTTGAAGGGGCTGTAGTGGAGGACGGTCCATCTGTGGATCCGAGGAGCTTGGAGTTTGTACTCGGGAAGAACATCAGCACCGAGAGAGAGAACCTGGAGAGACCAGAGTCACAGTATCAACGTGTTTTAGCAGAACGAGACATTCTCATGTCAGAGTGTAAACATGTTGTAACAGAACGAGACATTCTCATGTCAGAGTATAAACATGTTGTAACAGAACGAGACATTCTCATGTCAGAGTATAAACATGTTGTAACAGAACGAGACATTCTCACGTCAGAGTATAAACATGTTGTAACAGAACGAGACATTCTCACGTCAGAGTATAAACATGTTGTAACAGAACGAGACATTCTCATGTCAGAGTATAAACATGTTGTAACAGAACGAGACATTCTCATGTCAGAGTATAAACATGTTGTAACAGAACGAGACATTCTCACGTCAGAGTATAAACATGTTGTAACAGAACGAGACATTCTCACGTCAGAGTATAAACATGTTGTAACAGAACGAGACATTCTCACGTCAGAGTATAAACATGTTGTAACAGAACGAGACATTCTCACGTCAGAGTGTAAACATGTTGTAACAGAACGAGACATTCTCACGTCAGAGTATAAACATGTTGTAACAGAACGAGACATTCTCACGTCAGAGTATAAACATGTTGTAACAGAACGAGACATTCTCACGTCAGAGTGTAAACATGTTGTAACAGAACGAGACATTCTCATGTCAGAGTATAAACATGTTGTAACAGAACGAGACATTCTCATGTCAGAGTATAAACATGTTGTAACAGAACGAGACATTCTCATGTCAGAGTATAAACATGTTGTAACAGAACGAGACATTCTCATGTCAGAGTATAAACATGTTGTAACAGAACGAGACATTCTCATGTCAGAGTATAAACATGTTGTAACAGAACGAGACATCCTCATGTCAGAGTATAAACATGTTGTAACAGAACGAGACATTCTCATGTCAGAGTATAAACATGTTGTAACAGAACGAGACATCCTCATGTCAGAGTATAAACATGTTGTAACAGAACGAGACATTCTCACGTCAGAGTATAAACATGTTGTAACAGAACGAGACATTCTCACGTCAGAGTGTAAACATGTTGTAACAGAACGAGACATTCTCATGTCAGAGTATAAACATGTTGTAACAGAACGAGACATTCTCATGTCAGAGTATAAACATGTTGTAACAGAACGAGACATTCTCATGTCAGAGTATAAACATGTTGTAACAGAACGAGACATTCTCATGTCAGAGTATAAACATGTTGTAACAGAACGAGACATTCTCATGTCAGAGTATAAACATGTTGTAACAGAACGAGACATCCTCATGTCAGAGTATAAACATGTTGTAACAGAACGAGACATTCTCATGTCAGAGTATAAACATGTTGTAACAGAACGAGACATCCTCATGTCAGAGTATAAACATGTTGTAACAGAACGAGACATTCTCACGTCAGAGTATAAACATGTTGTAACAGAACGAGACATTCTCACGTCAGAGTATAAACATGTTGTAACAGAACGAGACATTCTCACGTCAGAGTATAAACATGTTGTAACAGAACGAGACATTCTCACGTCAGAGTGTAAACATGTTGTAACAGAACGAGACATTCTCACGTCAGAGTGTAAACATGTTGTAACAGAACGAGACATTCTCATGTCAGAGTATAAACATGTTGTAACAGAACGAGACATTCTCATGTCAGAGTGTAAACATGTTGTAACAGAACGAGACATTCTCATGTCAGAGTATGAACATGTTGTAACAGAACGAGACATTCTCATGTCAGAGTGTAAACATGTTGTAACAGAACGAGACATTCTCATGTCAGAGTGTAAACATGTTGTAACAGAACGAGACATTCTCATGTCAGAGTGTAAACATGTTGTAACAGAACGAGACATTCTCATGTCAGAGTGTAAACATGTTGTAACAGAACGAGACATTCTCATGTCAGAGTATAAACATGTTGTAACAGAACGAGACATTCTCATGTCAGAGTGTAAACATGTTGTAACAGAACGAGACATTCTCATGTCAGAGTGTAAACATGTTGTAACAGAACGAGACATTCTCATGTCAGAGTATAAACATGATGTAACAGAACGAGACATTCTCATGTCAGAGTATAAACATGATGTAACAGAACGAGACATTCTCACGTCAGAGTATAAACATGTTGTAACAGAACGAGACATTCTCATGTCAGAGTATAAACATGATGTAACAGAACGAGACATTCTCATGTCAGAGTATAAACATGTTGTAACAGAACGAGACATTCTCATGTCAGAGTATAAACATGTTGTAACAGAACGAGACATTCTCACGTCAGAGTATAAACATGTTGTAACAGAACGAGACATTCTCATGTCAGAGTATAAACATGTTGTAACAGAACGAGACATTCTCATGTCAGAGTATAAACATGTTGTAACAGAACGAGACATTCTCATGTCAGAGTATAAACATGTTGTAACAGAACGAGACATTCTCATGTCAGAGTATAAACATGTTGTAACAGAACGAGACATTCTCATGTCAGAGTGTAAACATGTTGTAACAGAACGAGACATTCTCATGTCAGAGTATAAACATGTTGTAACAGAACGAGACATCCTCATGTCAGAGTGTAAACATGTTGTAACAGAACGAGACATTCTCACGTCAGAGTATAAACATGTTGTAACAGAACGAGACATTCTCACGTCAGAGTATAAACATGTTGTAACAGAACGAGACATTCTCACGTCAGAGTATAAACATGTTGTAACAGAACGAGACATTCTCACGTCAGAGTATAAACATGTTGTAACAGAACGAGACATTCTCACGTCAGAGTATAAACATGTTGTAACAGAACGAGACATTCTCATGTCAGAGTGTAAACATGTTGTAACAGAACGAGACATTCTCATGTCAGAGTATAAACATGTTGTAACAGAACGAGACATTCTCATGTCAGAGTGTAAACATGTTGTAACAGAACGAGACATTCTCATGTCAGAGTATAAACATGTTGTAACAGAACGAGACATTCTCATGTCAGAGTATAAACATGTTGTAACAGAACGAGACATTCTCACGTCAGAGTATAAAAATGTTGTAACAGAACGAGACATTCTCACGTCAGAGTATAAACATGTTGTAACAGAACGAGACATTCTCACGTCAGAGTATAAACATGTTGTAACAGAACGAGACATTCTCATGTCAGAGTGTAAACATGTTGTAACAGAACGAGACATTCTCATGTCAGAGTGTAAACATGTTGTAGCAGAACGAGACATTCTCATGTCAGAGTATAAACATGTTGTAACAGAACGAGACATTCTCATGTCAGAGTGTAAACATGTTGTAACAGAACGAGACATTCTCATGTCAGAGTATAAACATGTTGTAACAGAACGAGACATTCTCATGTCAGAGTGTAAACATGTTGTAGCAGAACGAGACATTCTCACGTCAGAGTATAAACATGTTGTAACAGAACGAGACATTCTCACGTCAGAGTATAAACATGTTGTAACAGAACGAGACATCCTCATGTCAGAGTATAAACATGTTGTAACAGAACGAGACATTCTCATGTCAGAGTATAAACATGTTGTAACAGAACGAGACATTCTCATGTCAGAGTATAAACATGTTGTAACAGAACGAGACATTCTCATGTCAGAGTGTAAACATGTTGTAGCAGAACGAGACATTCTCACGTCAGAGTATAAACATGTTGTAACAGAACGAGACATTCTCACGTCAGAGTATAAACATGTTGTAACAGAACGAGACATCCTCATGTCAGAGTATAAACATGTTGTAACAGAACGAGACATTCTCATGTCAGAGTATAAACATGTTGTAACAGAACGAGACATTCTCATGTCAGAGTATAAACATGTTGTAACAGAACGAGACATTCTCATGTCAGAGTATAAACATGTTGTAACAGAACGAGACATCCTCATGTCAGAGTATAAACATGTTGTAACAGAACGAGACATTCTCATGTCAGAGTATAAACATGTTGTAACAGAACGAGACATTCTCATGTCAGAGTATAAACATGTTGTAACAGAACGAGACATTCTCATGTCAGAGTATAAACATGTTGTAACAGAACGAGACATTCTCATGTCAGAGTATAAACATGTTGTAACAGAACGAGACATTCTCATGTCAGAGTATAAACATGTTGTAACAGAACGAGACATTCTCATGTCAGAGTATAAACATGTTGTAACAGAACGAGACATTCTCATGTCAGAGTATAAACATGTTGTAACAGAACGAGACATTCTCATGTCAGAGTATAAACATGTTGTAACAGAACGAGACATCCTCATGTCAGAGTGGAAACATCAGATCAAAGGATCAAAGTACTCACCGGCTGAAGCTTCTGCTTGAGGCTCATGCTGACATCTAACCATCTCTGTCTCTTACTCGTCCTCCTTCACTTAGACCTGATCCTCACCCATCCTGCCATCCACTGTCCTCCCTCCCTCTCACCCCCCACACCTACACGTGGTCAGCTCAGATGACGCTGGACTCTAAACTGTTGATCGATCTGATCACTGACCTCAGTTCAGTTGGAGAGAAGATTTTATCATGAAAGTAAAAACCTTCAACTGAACATAGATAACATCTAAACATGCCTCTGTGACTCCAGAGTGTCGGGATCAGAGCGAGGAGGCAGCACAGTTGAAACAGAAGGCCAGGAACTAGAGCTGTGTATTGTCTTTAGAACCTTGTAAGTCAAGAACCATGATCTGTATCTACTCGTCTGGTCTGATCCTGGTTCACACAAGAGAACAAACAGGTCTGGTGAGTCTTAAGTGAGTCATTCTCAGGTGAGAGCATGAGCTGTGATGGCCGAGTGGTTAAGGCGTTGGACTTGAAATCCAATGGGATCTTCCCGCGCAGGTTCGAACCCTGCTCACAGCGTGAAGTCATGACTTTATATTTATTAGTTTAGAGTCTTCAGATTATTGAATTATTTTACATTTCAAATGTTAAAACTTTGAATGTGTTCATTTAAATGTAGTTGTTGTTGGATTGTTTTTCATATTCTATTCAATAATGTCTTTATTGAAAGATTTTTTTTCTCAATAATAAAGTCAAAGGATATAAAAATTCTCTCCCAAGGTTCAATCTTGAGTTAACAAAATAATGAAAACTCGCCAACAGGGGGCGCCACATCAACATAAACCTGCTGTTACCATGACTCAGTGACGCAGACAAATCAAATACACGATCAATAAAAACCTTAATTTCTCTTCACAGTCGAAATCTAATTACACAAGAGGCTCAAGAACAACTTCAGTTTGAAGTTGATTTTAGTCTCAGTCGTCGGAGGACCATCAGAGTCCAGCTGGACTTCAGGTCCAGACAAGTTCAGCAGGATCAGACCCAGAGAGAGTTTCAGCAGATGACCTCTGCGTCCATTAACGCCACAGACCAAGGTCACCTCAGAGAGACGCTCGATACTATGGCTTTCATAAGAGCAGCAGAACCTCAACCACAGACCTGCGTCCACAAGAGCTGCCAGAACTTCCCCAGAGAAGCTTGTGAACCTGCTCCAGAACCATCTTTTAGGACCTGCTCAGAGGTTCAGGCAGACTGGACATGTTCGGAAAATATTGTTGACATGTTCTAGACATATTCTGGACATGAGGTCATGCTATCAGAGTACATGTTTTAAGAGGACATGTTTTAAGAGTACATTTTATGAGGACATGTTATAAGAGTACATTTTATGAGAGGACATGTTTTAAGAGGACATGTTTCAAGAGGATGTGTTATAAGAGGACATGTTTCAAGAGGACATGTTATAAGAGGACATGTTTTAAGAGGACATGTTAGAAGAGGACATGTTTTAAGAGGACATGTTTTAAGAGGACATGTTTTAAGAGTACATTTTATGAGAGGACATGTTATAAGAGTACATTTTATGAGAGGACATGTTTTAAGAGGACATGTTTCAAGAGGATGTGTTATAAGAGGACATGTTTCAAGAGGACATGTTATAAGAGGACATGTTTTAAGAGGACATGTTATAAGAGGACATGTTTTAAGAGGACATGTTTCAAGAGGATGTGTTTTAAGAGGATGTGTTATAAGAGGACATGTTTTAAGAGGACATGTTTTAAGTGGATGTGTTTTAAGAGGACATGTTTTAAGAGGACATGTTTTAAGAGGACATGTTTTAAGAGGACATGTTAGAAGAGGACATGTTTTAAGAGGACATGTTTTAAGAGGACATGTTTTAAGAGGACATGTTATAAGAGAACATGTTTTAAGAGGACATGTTATGAGAGGACATGTTTTAAGAGGACATGTTATGTACATGTATGGTCACTCTAGTTCAGGAGTGTTTGATCGGTGGAGTGTGTGAAGATTGACAGCTGTCACACCTGAGGTGAGAGTCAACATGGCCACACAGACAAACATGTCTGAGGCGATGAAAGCACGTCATGAAGCGTCGTCTCCTGACACTTGTCGACTTTGATGTGTTTGTAGATTTGATTGATCGTCACAGAACCACTCACCTGCGTGACGTGGGTCACCTTCTCCGTGACGTGCTGCGTCCGGTCTTTGATCTTGCTGGGCGCGATGATCTCGATCTCGGCGGGCGAGGGCGGTCCGGTCCGGTCGGCGCTGAAGTTGAGGGTCACCTGAGGGACGCGCTGGACGGTTCTGAGCCTCATCAGGTCGGAGTCGGAGGTGGAGTTGCTGGGCTTCAGATCTGCGGCACAACCTTTATTGCGAAGGGGTCAGGGGTCAGAGGTCAGAGGCCACACTCACCGCCGTCGTCGTCTCCTCTCGTCCCGTCCACGTCGTCCAGCGAGGACGCCCGGCGGAGGCTGCGAAGACTGTCCCGCGAGCGGCTGCGAGGAGGAGCTCGAGGGTCCAGACGCTCGGGCAGCAGCGAGCGACGCTTCCCAGAATGCACCGGGGGGTCCTGCTCGATCAGGGCCTCGGTCTCCGACTGAAGGCAGCTCTCCTTGGACGGGATACGGAACTCCTTCAACGGGACGTCTTCGGAGCTCGGCTGCAGAGACACCGACGGGTTATTAACTCATGTTCTTATTGTATTAACATTAACTCAAATTTAAATATTGATTCATTGTTTAGGTTTTCCATCATTTATCCTTTTAAGGTTGATTTTTTTAAATTGATTTTTAATCAAATTTAAAAACTATTGTCAAATGAGTTGTTTTTTTTACATATATAGTTTGATTTTTTAATTGAAATCATTCAAAAATAAATGTTCTTAACTCAATATTATTTAATTCCATATAAAAGACTAAACCAACAGATCTCAGAGCTACTGATCAATCTTTCAGGCGAGAAGCTCATGATCAGTAGCTCTGAGATCTGTTGGTTTAGTCTGGAGACTCTATTATACCCACAATTTTAAAGAACTAAAAACATTTGGTTTTAAACTATTTCTGAATCTTTGGAATTAAAGTTTCAAATAGTGAAACATATTAAATTATATTAATTGAAACATTTTTATCTTTATCTTCTTGATATATATATATATATATATATATATATATATATATATATATATATATATTCTTGATCACATTGAGATTCTGATATATACTGCAGTATTTCAGTGAAGGTTTGAGGTTTGACGGTGATAGTCTGGTGTGATTGACAGCAGGGGGTATAGCTCAGTGGTAGAGCATTTGACTGCAGATCAAGAGGTCCCTGGTTCAACTCCGGGTGCCCCCTCACATGTCTTTTATCTGCTCAAACACACATGTTTGATCAAACATGACACGTCAGCGACACACGCTTGTTCAAACACACGCGTGTGTTCAGCTGCTCACCTGCAGGAAGTCCACGACCACGCCTTCAAACTCGTCCTTGGACAGAGAAGCTCTCCTGAGTGAGGGTAGAACCGGCAGCTTCATCTGCATCCTCCGGTTCTGACCTGAGAAGAAATTATTATTATTATCTTCTTTATTATTATTATTATTCATCATTATTATTATTATTATCTTCTTTTATTATTATTATTATTATTCATCATTATTATTATTATCATCTTCATCATCATCATTACTATCATTATTATCTTCTTTATTATTATTATTATTCATCATTATTATTATTATTATTATCATCTTCATCATCATCATTATTATCATTATTATTTTCTTTATTATTATTATTATTCATTATTATTATTATTATTATCATCTTCATCATCATCATTATTATCATTATTATCTTCTTTATTATTATTATTATTCATCATTATTATTATTATTATAATCTTCATCATCATCATTATTATCATTATTATCTTCTTTATTATTATTATTATCTTCATCATTATTATCATTATTATTTTCTTCATTATTATTATTATTATCATCATCTTCATTATTATTATCTTCTTCATCTTCATCATCACCATCGTCATCATCTTCATAATCATCTTCATCATTATTATTATCTTCATCATCTTCATTATTATTATCTTCATCATCTTCATCATTATTATTATCTTCATCATCTTCATTATTATTATCTTCTTCATCTTCATCTTCTTCATCATCTTCATCATCACCATCGTCATCATCTTCATAATCATCTTCATCATTATTATTATCTTCATCATCTTCATTATTATTATCTTCATCATCTTCATCATTATTATTATCTTCATCATCTTCATTATTATTATCTTCATCATCTTCATCATTATTATTATCTTCATCATCTTCATCATTATTATTATCTTCATCATCTTCATTATTATTATCTTCTTCATCTTCATCATCTTCATCATCTTCATCATCTTCATCATCTTCATCATCACCATCGTCATCATCTTCATAATCATCTTCATCATTATTATTATCTTCATCATCTTCATTATTATTATTATCTTCTTCATCATCATCTCCATCTCCATCTTCATCATCATCATCATCATCTTCTTCATTATTATTATTATCTTCTTCATCATCTTCATCATCATCTTCATCATCAGCTTCATCATTATTATTATTATCTTCATCATCTTCATCATCATCATTATTATTATTATAATCTTCTTCATCATCATCATCATCATCATCATCTTCATCATCATCATCATCATCATCATCATCATCATCATCATCTTCATCTTCATCTTCATCTTCATCTTCATCATTATTATTATTATCTTCATCATTATTACTATCTTCTTCATCATCATCATCTCCATCATCTTCATGATTATCTTCATCATCATCATCATCTTCATCACCATCACCTTCATCATCATCATCATCATCATCATCATCATCAGAGATGAAGAATGCTTACAGTAGATCCACCCTTGAGCAACGCGCTGCTTCAGTCCAGACTTCTTCAGTGTTGGATCCATCAACTCCTGGAAGTCCAGGATGAACATGATGACGGATCCTTCTTCGTTCTTGACAGGAACCACGTCCACCAGGCAGGGCCGGCAAGTTCCTGGAGAACCAGAACCGTCATGAGTTCATCAAACCAGTGACGTGTCGTTCACACACAACAACATAATCACAGCAGGGGGTATAGCTCAGTGGTAGAGCATTTGACTGCAGATCAAGAGGTCCCTGGTTCAACTCCGGGTGCCCCCTCACATGTCTTTTATCTGCTCAAACATGACGACACGTCAATGAACATCCAGTTTCTTTTAAGCGTGGGATCTAAAGTATGTTAACCATGACTCTACCTGTCAGGTGAGTGTATGTTAAAACACTGATACAATAATAAACTGTGTTCATATTTAACCATTTTAATACATTTGTATCAATTTTTTTTTTTTATCAACAATTAACATTCAAATATTTTAATGTTCGTTCATGTTTGTGTTGCAGTTAAACCTCCGGCCTCTAGATGGCAGCAGCTGAGGACGAGAGGATAAAGTGACTCCAGCAGCTTTAGAAGCTGATGTTTGGACATATTTTGGTTTGAAAACAAATGAAAGTAGTTACGACTTCGTCAAGAGTCATGTGGTCTGTAAATACTACAACACCAGAGTCAACTACTGGACAATACTACACATATATACTTGTTACTACACTATCACAACACCAGAGTCAAGTACTGGACAATACTACACATATATACTTGTTACTATACTATCACAACACCAGAGTCAAGTACTGGACAATACTACACATATATACTTGTTACTACACTATCACAACACCAGAGTCAAGTACTGGACAATACTACACATATATACTTGTTACTACACTATCACAACACCAGAGTCAAGTACTGGACAATACTACACATATATACTTGTTACTACACTATCACAACACCAGAGTCAAGTACTGGACAATACTACACATATATACTTGTTACTACACTATCACAACACCAAAGTCAAGTACTGGACAATACTACACATATATACTTGTTACTACACTATCACAACACCAGAGTCAAGTACTGGACAATACTACACATATATACTTGTTACTACACTATCACAACACCAGAGTCAAGTACTGGACAATACTACACATATATACTTGTTACTACACTATCACAACACCAGAGTCAAGTACTGGACAATACTACACATATATACTTGTTACTACACTATCACTACACCAGCGTCAAGTACTGGACAATACTACACATATATACTTGTTACTACACTATCACAACACCAGAGTCAAGTACTGGACAATACTACACATATATACTTGTTACTACACTATCACAACACCAGAGTCAAGTACTGGACAATACTACACATATATACTTGTTACTACACTATCACAACACCAGAGTCAAGTACTGGACAATACTACACATATATATACTTGTTACTACACTATCACAACACCAGAGTCAAGTACTGGACAATACTACACATATATACTTGTTACTACACTATCACAACACCAGAGTCAAGTACTTGACAATACTACACATATATACTTGTTACTACACTATCACAACACCAAAGTCAAGTACTGGACAATACTACACATATATACTTGTTACTACACTATCACAACACCAGAGTCAAGTACTGGACAATACTACACATATATACTTGTTACTACACTATCACAACACCAGAGTCAAGTACTGGACAATACTACACATACTGTATATACTTGTTACTACACTATCACAACACCAGAGTCAAGTACTGGACAATACTACACATATATCCTTGTTACTACACTATCACAACACCAGAGTCAAGTACTGGACAATACTACACATATATACTTGTTACTACACTATCACAACACCAGAGTCAAGTACTGGACAATACTACACATATATACTTGTTACTACACTATCACAACACCAGAGTCAAGTACTGGACAATACTACACATATATACTTGTAACTACACTATCACAACACCAGAGTCAAGTACTGGACAATACTACACATATATATACTTGTTACTACACTATCACAACACCAGAGTCAAGTACTGGACAATACTACACATATATACTTGTTACTACACTATCACAACACCAGAGTCAAGTACTGGACAATACTACACATATATACTTGTTACTACACTATCACAACACCAAAGTCAAGTACTGGACAATACTACACATATATACTTGTTACTACACTATCACAACACCAGAGTCAAGTACTGGACAATACTACACATATATACTTGTTACTACACTATCACAACACCAGAGTCAAGTACTGGACAATACTACACATACTGTATATACTTGTTACTACACTATCACAACACCAGAGTCAAGTACTGGACAATACTACACATATATCCTTGTTACTACACTATCACAACACCAGAGTCAAGTACTGGACAATACTACACATATATACTTGTTACTACACTATCACAACACCAGAGTCAAGTACTGGACAATACTACACATATATACTTGTTACTACACTATCACAACACCAGAGTCAAGTACTGAACAATACTACACATATATACTTGTTACTACACTATCACAACACCAGAGTCAAGTACTGGACAATACTACACATACGTATATACTTGTTACTACACTATCACAACACCAGAGTCAAGTACTGGACAATACTACATATATATACCTGTTACTACACTATCACAACAGCAGAGTGAAGTACTGTTACACATATATACTTTATTAGACGTAAAGTATACGTTACTAGAGTCATGTGGTCTGTAAATACTACATATGCTGGTTCAATTTCAGGAACATTTGTAAACAACAGCAAAAGTACAGTGTTAGGATCCAGGGGTCAGAGGTGAGGGGGCACCCGGAGTTGAACCAGAGGCACGTTCCAGACTAGACGCGTTCAAGTCTCAGTCCGGGTCAGCACCGGGACACCCCCCCCCCGTGTGAGCAGGGCATGATGGGTAAACGGGCGTCTAAAAATAGCCGTGAGATCACAACACATCGACACACGTGTGGCAGACGGGCCTGTTGGCATCGTTCACGTTTCCATGACAACAGCACCTGAGGAGCTGGAGCCAGAAGAAGTGAAAGAACTTCAACCAACTTCTGTTTCCTGATGGTGGCTTCCTGGTTTGGTTTCTTCATGTTTGTCCTGATTTTATTTCTGCTCCACTAACAGGATCTTCTCACCTTCTTTGGCGTAGTAAAGTATCTCCACCTTGCGCTCCTCAGAGCCCATGAGAGCCTGGGCCAGCTGAGTCAGGGAGCTCTTCATGGTACCAGGACCGGCCAGGAAGGTGCAGGTGCCGGACTGCTGCATGATCTCAGCTCTGGTGAAGTCGAACATGTGGCAGAACCTTTCATTGCAGTAGATGATGCCGCAGTTCTTCATCAGAGCGTTGACGATGAGGAACTTTCGATCTGTGGGAACATTTGGAAACAGAAAACATGTTTGTCCACGATCTTCTGAGAAGAACTATTATGAACTGGTCCACGATCTTCTGAGAAGAACTATTATGAACTGGTCCATGATCTTCTGAGAATAACTATTATAACTAGTCTATGATCCTCTGTGAAGAACTATTATGAACTGGTCCACGATCTTCTGAGAAGAACTATTATGAACTGGTCCATGATCTTCTGAGAAGAACTATTATAACTAGTCTATGATCCTCTGTGAAGAACTATTATGAACTGGTCCACAATCTTCTGAGAAGAACTATTATGAACTGGTCCACGATCTTCTGAGAATAACTATTATAACTAGTCTATGATCCTCTGTGAAGAACTATTATGAACTGGTCCACGATCTTCTGAGAAGAACTATTATGAACTGGTCCACGATCTTCTGAGAAGAACTATTATAACTAGTCTATGATCCTCTGTGAAGAACTATTATGAACTGGTCCACGATCTTCTGAGAAGAACTATTATGAACTGGTCCATGATCTTCTGAGAAGAACTACTGTATTATGAACTGGTCCACGATCTTCTGAGAAGAACTATTATGAACTGGTCCACGATCTTCTGAGAAGAACTATCATGAACTGGTCCATGATCTTCTGAGAAGAACTATTATGAACTGGTCCATGACCTTCTGAGAAGAACTATTATGAACTGGTCCACAATCTTCTGAGAAGAATTATCATGAACTGGTCCATGATCTTCTGAAGAGAACTATTATGAACTGGTCCATGATCTTCTGAAGAGAACTATTATGAACTGGTCCATGATCTTCTGAGAAGAACTATTATGAACTGGTCCATGATCTTCTGAAGAGAACTATTATGAACTGGTCCACGATCTTCTGAGAAGAACTATTATGAACTGGTCCATGATCTTCTGAGAAGAACTATTATGAACTGGTCCACGATCTTCTGAGAAGAACTATTATGAACTGGTCCACGATCTTCTGAGAAGAACTATCATGAACTGGTCCATGATCTTCTGAGAATAACTATTATGAACTGGTCCATGACCTTCTGAGAATAACTATTATGAACTGGTCCACGATCTTCTGAGAAGAACTATCATGAACTGGTCCATGATCTTCTGAAGAGAACTATTATGAACTGGTCCATGATCTTCTGAAGAGAACTATTATGAACTGGTCCATGATCTTCTGAGAAGAACTATCATGAACTGGTCCATGATCTTCTGAAGAGAACTATTATGAACTGGTCCATGATCTTCTGAAGAGAACTATTATGAACTGGTCCATGATCTTCTGAAGAGAAATATTATGAACTGGTCCATGACCTTCTGAGAATAACTATTATGAACTGGTCCATGATCTTCTGAGAAGAACTATTATGAACTGGTCCATGATCTTCTGATAAGAACTATTATGAACTAGTCCATGATCTTCTGAGAATAACTATTATGAACTAGTCCATGACCTTCTGAGAAGAACTATTATGAACTGGTCCATGATCTTCTGAGAAGAACTACTATGAACTGGTCCATGATCTTCTGAAGAGAACTATTATGAACTGGTCCATGATCTTCTGAAGAGAAATATTATGAACTGGTCCATGACCTTCTGAGAAGAACTATTATGAACTGGTCCATGATCTTCTGAGAAGAACTATTATAACTAGTCTATGATCCTCTGTGAAGAACTATTATGAACTGGTCCACAATCTTCTGAGAAGAACTATTATGAACTGGTCCACGATCTTCTGAGAATAACTATTATAACTAGTCTATGATCCTCTGTGAAGAACTATTATGAACTGGTCCACGATCTTCTGAGAAGAACTATTATGAACTGGTCCACGATCTTCTGAGAAGAACTATTATAACTAGTCTATGATCCTCTGTGAAGAACTATTATGAACTGGTCCACGATCTTCTGAGAAGAACTATTATGAACTGGTCCATGATCTTCTGAGAAGAACTACTGTATTATGAACTGGTCCACGATCTTCTGAGAAGAACTATTATGAACTGGTCCACGATCTTCTGAGAAGAACTATCATGAACTGGTCCATGATCTTCTGAGAAGAACTATTATGAACTGGTCCATGACCTTCTGAGAAGAACTATTATGAACTGGTCCACAATCTTCTGAGAAGAATTATCATGAACTGGTCCATGATCTTCTGAAGAGAACTATTATGAACTGGTCCATGATCTTCTGAAGAGAACTATTATGAACTGGTCCATGATCTTCTGAGAAGAACTATTATGAACTGGTCCATGATCTTCTGAAGAGAACTATTATGAACTGGTCCACGATCTTCTGAGAAGAACTATTATGAACTGGTCCATGATCTTCTGAGAAGAACTATTATGAACTGGTCCACGATCTTCTGAGAAGAACTATTATGAACTGGTCCACGATCTTCTGAGAAGAACTATCATGAACTGGTCCATGATCTTCTGAGAATAACTATTATGAACTGGTCCATGACCTTCTGAGAATAACTATTATGAACTGGTCCACGATCTTCTGAGAAGAACTATCATGAACTGGTCCATGATCTTCTGAAGAGAACTATTATGAACTGGTCCATGATCTTCTGAAGAGAACTATTATGAACTGGTCCATGATCTTCTGAGAAGAACTATCATGAACTGGTCCATGATCTTCTGAAGAGAACTATTATGAACTGGTCCATGATCTTCTGAAGAGAACTATTATGAACTGGTCCATGATCTTCTGAAGAGAAATATTATGAACTGGTCCATGACCTTCTGAGAATAACTATTATGAACTGGTCCATGATCTTCTGAGAAGAACTATTATGAACTGGTCCATGATCTTCTGATAAGAACTATTATGAACTAGTCCATGATCTTCTGAGAATAACTATTATGAACTAGTCCATGACCTTCTGAGAAGAACTATTATGAACTGGTCCATGATCTTCTGAGAAGAACTACTATGAACTGGTCCATGATCTTCTGAAGAGAACTATTATGAACTGGTCCATGATCTTCTGAAGAGAAATATTATGAACTGGTCCATGACCTTCTGAGAAGAACTATTATGAACTGGTCCATGATCTTCTGAGAAGAACTATTATGAACTAGTCCATGACCTTCTGAGAAGAACTATTATGAACTGATCCATGATCTTCTGAGAAGAACTATTATGAACTAGTCCATAATCTTCTGAGAAGAACTATTATGAACTAGTCCATGACCTTCTGAGAAGAACTATTATGAGCTGGTCCATGATCTTCTGAGAAGAACTACTATGAACTGGTCTATGATCTTCTGAGAAGAACTATTATGAACTGGTCCATGATCTTCTGAGAAGAACTACTATAACCTTATCCATGACCTTCTGAGAAGAACTATTATGAACTGGTCCATGATCTTCTGAGAAGAACTATCATGAACTGGTCCATGATCTTCTGATAAGAACTATTATGAACTAGTCCATGATCTTCTGAGAAGAACTATTATGAACTAGTCCATGACCTTCTGAGAAGAACTATTATGAACTGGTCCATGACCTTCTGAGAATAACTATTATGAACTGGTCCACGATCTTCTGAGAAGAACTATTATGAACTGGTCCATGATCTTCTGAGAAGAACTATTATGAACTCGTCCATGATCTTCTGATTTATCATGAGGACATCATTGTTCAAAGTGTAGAAGAGACGGAGATCCTTCACAGCTGCTCGCTCTGATCCCGGAGGATGCGACTGGAGGACAGTTGTGTGTCTGTTATGTCGTCACAATGTGTTGTTGTCCACGAGAGCGAGTGTGAGAACGTTGAGCTTCAGACCAAACATCGTGAGAAAAATAATCTGTTATCATTGATTTAGTCTTTTTACTCTGAAGGGAAACAACACACACACGTACACACTTTAACGCACACGTACACACTTTAACACACACATACAACCTTTAACATACACACTTTAACGCACACATACACACTTTAACACACACATACAACCTTTAACATACACACTTTAACACACACATACACACTTTAACACACAGGTACACACTTTAACACACACACACACTTTAACACACACATACACACTTTAACACACATACACACTTAAACACACATGTACACCCTTTAACACACACATACAAACTTTAACACACACTTTAACACACACACACACGTTAAGACACACGTACACACTTTAAAACACACGTTCACACTTTAACACACACACACTTTAAGACACACGTACACATTTCAACACACACGCACACATGCACTACTTAACACACACGTACATACACACTTTAACACACACACATTCACACTTTAACACACACATACACACTTCAACACACACGCACACATACACAATTAAACACACGTACACACTTTAACACACACACACTTTAAGACACACATACACATTTCAACACACACACACACACATGCACTACTTAACACACACATTCACACTTTAACACACACATACACACTTTAACACACACGCACACATACACAATTAAACACAGGTACACACTTTAACACACACGTACACACTTCAACACACACGCACACATACACAATTAAACACACGTACACACTTTAACACACATGTACACACTTCAACACACACGCACACATACACACTTTAACACACATACACACGCACACTTTAACGCATACACACTTACATTCAACAAACTAGTTTATACACTGTTAGCTAAACTAGCCAAACACAAGCTAACTAATGATAACTTCTTTAAAACACGTTGAAGTAAATTCATGTTAAAGAAAAACAACACAATTATTGTTAATTAATTATAATTAATACTCATTTAAAACGTTTTTAACACAACATTGGATTTTTAATTTCTGCTACGTAACTGTTAGCTTCATGAAAGCTAACGGCTAATATCTGTTGAACACTTTATCTTTAATAAATAAATAAATAAATCTTTGTTCATTAAAACTGTATTAAATTAAAAAAGTTGATCAAACACTCACAACTCTCGTGTAATGACGTCATTCAACAACTAAAGTCATTTCAACAACGAAGTTGATTTTGAAGTCACGTGACTCTCGGACTCACTCTGCTCGTCGAACTTCCGGATGATGGTGTCCAGGTAAGTGTTCTGAAGCGCCACGTGACCTCGTCTCACCGGCATCCTGCCTCGCGCTCAGGTGAGCTCACATGCACCTGTCCAGGTCAAGACTCTGACGTCAGCGGTCGCTGGTTGCCCTGGAGACGGAAGATGCCGCGCGCGCCGTGAAAAAAGCGATGAAAGTTGTTTGTGAGGATGACGTCACACGTCCGTCACCGAGAGCAGGTTCGAGACGGTGATGACGTCACGCGGAGAGAGAGGATCATCCGGTCAAGTTCGTCACGAGCCGCTTCTGACCCCAGAGGAGCGCGAGCCTCGACAGGAGGAGCGACAAGTCCACGCGAACGCACACGGTGCGGAAGTGGCGCTTAATTGGCCTTTCAAAATAAAAGTCAAGTGCACTGATTTAAATATTTTGTTGGTTTATTATGGAAGTAAATCAGAGGCTTCGTAGTTTTGAAAGTACTGTTCAAATGTTACAAGTTTGTGTTTTTTATGCATTTAATGAAATATTTGTTTAAGAATCATTTCTAATTTATTTCATTTGAAAAAAGTTATATAATAATTAATTAGTATTAATTAATTATAAAGTACGTCTAAAAAATAAAACACTGATAAACATAAGAGGATTAATTTTATTTATTACTGAGTTTATTGACTTTTATTATTTACATTTAAATATTCTTTTATAATTCTTTATTATTATTCTATTGATTTGTATTATTTTGTCATTATTTTAAAAACGTGTTGTTAATATAATCTCCATAAAAATACATAAACATCAATCAATGTGTTTTTATCATGTGACTTGATGTTTCTATGATCCTGATCTTAGTGCTAATGGCTACATTCAAAACAAGCGTAAATGATGAAACATCATGGTGTTGTTGTTTACGACACTGACTATAAACATCTTAAGATGATTCAGATGA
Organism: Callionymus lyra; assembly: GCF_982586985.1. Taxonomy (NCBI): domain Eukaryota; kingdom Metazoa; phylum Chordata; class Actinopteri; order Syngnathiformes; family Callionymidae; genus Callionymus; species Callionymus lyra. The sequence goes on along the minus strand of NC_141832.1, from coordinate 6,879,299 downwards.
AATCATTTAATAATCATTTAATATAACATTTTAAAATAATTGAATTCATCTTCTTCAGGTTCTTACGATCCATAGAAACAATTATCTTTCACATCGACGTTGTCCTAGTGTCTTATTTTGAAAGTCTCTCCTGCACCGTGAAGCCACGGCTTGACCAGCGACTGACACTGATGGAGACCAGACTTCATCAGTCTGGAAATAACTGCTCACACTTCACTGCTTTATCTACTGATAACACCTTCAGGAGTGATGATGAAGATGATGATGAAGATGATGAAGATGATGATGAAGATGATGATGAAGATGATGAAGATGATGATGAAGATGACGAAGATGAAGATGATGAAGATGATGAAGATGATAATAATAATGATGATGATGAAGATGATGATGAAGATGATGAAGATGATGATGAAGATGATGATGATGAAGATGATGAAGATGATGATGAAGATGATGATGAAGACGATGAAGATGATGATGAAGATGATGAAGATGATGATGAAGATGAAGATGATAAAGATGAAGATGAAGATGAAGATGAAGATGAAGATGAAGATGAAGATGAAGATGAAGAGGAAGATGATGATGAAGATGATGAAGATGATGATGATGATAAAGAAGATGATGAAGATGATGATAAAGATGATGATGAAGATGATGAAGATGAAGATGAAGATGAAGATTATGAAGATTATGAAGATGATGATGAAGATGATGAAGATGAAGATGAAGATCTAGATGATGATGAAGATGAAGATGTAGATGAAGATGAAGATGAAGATGAAGATGAAGATGAAGATGTAGATGAAGATGATGAAGATGATGAAGATGAAGATGAAGATGAAGATGTAGATGAAGATGATGAAGATGAAGATGAAGATGAAGATGAAGATGAAGATGAAGATGAAGATGTAGATGAAGATGATGAAGATGATGAAGATGAAGATGTAGATGAAGATGTAGATGAAGATGATGAAGATGAAGATGAAGATGAAGATGAAGATGTAGATGAAGATGATGAAGATGATGAAGATGAAGATGAAGATGAAGATGTAGATGAAGATGATGAAGATGAAGATGAAAATGAAGATGAAGATGAAGATGAAGATGTAGATGAAGATGATGAAGATGAAGATGAAGATGTAGATGAAGATGATGAAGATGATGAAGATGAAGATGAAGATGAAGATGTAGATGAAGATGATGAAGATGAAGATGAAGATGAAGATGAAGATGAAGATGAAGATGTAGATGAAGATGATGAAGATGATGAAGATGAAGATGTAGATGAAGATGTAGATGAAGATGATGAAGATGAAGATGAAGATGAAGAGTAGCACGACAGACGAGGTGGTTTCATGTGAACACGAGACATATTAAACCAGTAAACACAAGAACAGCTCGAGACAAACACACAACATTGACCTGCTTCTGTGGAGAACATTCTACTGATTACACTGAGACCCTCAGAGTCCAGGAACATGTTATCACACTTGTTCACGGCTATTCTGGGACCACAGTCCTGCAGTCATGACACACACACACACACACACACACACACACATACACAGACTTAAACATTAACAATAAAGTTTTACCTTACCTTACCTTACACCTATATACACACACATATACACAAACACACATCCACACATATATACACACACACACACACACACACCCGAACATATATACACACACACACATATACACATATATATATACACACACACATCCACATATATACACACACTCACAACCACACACACACACATCTACACATATATGCACACACATATATACACATATATATACACACACACACACATATATACACACACACACATATACACATATATATATACACACACACATCCACATATATACACACACTCACAACCACACACACACACATCTACACATACAGTATATGCAAACACATATATACAGATATATATAAATGCACACATCCACATATATATACACACACACACATGCACACACATCCACACACATCCACACACATCCACATATATACACACACACACATCCACATATACACACACACACACACACATCCACTCATATAAACTCACACACATCCACACATATACACACAGACATATATACACGCACACATACAAACACATATATAGCCAAACACACGCACAAACACACACACATACAAACACACACACACACACACACACACCGTCCTCTTCTGACCTCCACTGGGTTGGGGTCACGAGGGTCAAGAGGGTCACGAGGGTCACATGACGAACAACAACCTCTGATCTGATGAATAATGTCGTGAATCAAACCTTCAGAATCAACACCAGACATGACCAACAGAGCACCGAGCTAGTTGATCATGAGCTTCTACCTCGTCACATGATCGTCTGTGCGTCTCATGATTGGCTGAAAGTAGCTCTGAGCTCTGCTGGTTTAGTCTTGAGACTCTATTTTACCAACATTTATATTGAATTAAAAAAAATATTGAATTAAAATATTGAATTAAAATATTGAATAAAAATATTGAATTAAAAATATTGAACTAAAATTATTGAATTAAAATATTGGATTAAAAAATATTGAATAAAAATATTGAACTAAAATATTAAATTAAAAAATATTGAATTAAAAAATAATGAATTAAAAATATTGAACTAAAAAATATTGAATTAAAATATTGAACTAAAATTATTGCATTAAAAATATTGAATTAAAATATTGGATTAAAAAATATTGAATAAAAATATTGAATCAAAAAAAATTGAACTAAAAAATATTGAACTAAAACATTGAACTAAAATTATTGAATTAAAATATTGGATTAAAAATATTGAATTAAAATATTGGATTAAAAATATTGAATACAAATATTGAACTAAAAATATTGAACTAAAATTATTGAATTAAAATATTGGATTAAAAATATTAAATTAAAATATTGGATTTAAAAATATTGAATAAAAAATATTGAACTAAAAATATTAAGTAAAAAAATATTCAACTAAAAATATTGAATTAAGAATAATGAATTAAAAATATTGAACTACAATTATTGAGCTAAAATATTGAATTAAAAATATTAAACTAAAAATATTGAACTAAAAATATTAAATTAAAAAATATGGAACTAAAAATGTTGAAATAAAAATATTGAACTTAAATTATTGAATTAAAATATTGGATTAAACATATTGAATTGACATTATTGAATTAAAATATTGATTAAGAAATATTGAATAAAAAATATTGAACTAAAAATATTGAATACAAATATTGAACTAAAAATATTGAATAAAATATTGAAATAAAAATATTGAATTAAAAATATTGAACTAGAAATATTGAGCTAAAAATATTGAACTAAAAATATTGAATTAAAATTTTGAACTAAAACTATTGAATTAAAATTTTTGAACTAAAAATATTGAGTTAAAATACTGAATAAGAAATATTGAACTAAAAATATTGAATTATAAATATTGAACTAAAAATATTGAACTAAAAATATTGAATTAAAAATATTGAACCAAAAATATTGAGCTAAAAATATTGAATACAAATATTGAACTAAAAATATTGAGCTAAAAATATTGAAGTAAAATGATTGAACTAAAAAATATTGAATAAAAATATTGAACTAAAAATATTGAATAAAATATTGAGATCAAATGATTGAATTAAAATATTGAATTAAAAAGATTGAACTAAAATATTGAGCTACGAATATTGAATAAAAATATTGAATTAAAAATATTGAACTAAAAATATCGAGCTAAAAATATTGAAGTAAAATTATTGAACTAAAAATATTGAATACAAATATTGAACTAAAAATATTGAATACAAATATTGAATACAATTATTGAACTAAAAATATTGAATAAAATATTGAAATAAATGATTGAAATAAAAATATTGAACTAGAAATATTGAGCTAAAAATATTGAATTAAAAAGATTGAACTAAAATATTGAGCTAAGAATATTGAATAAAAATTATTGAATTAAAAATATTGAACTTAAAATATCGAACTAAAAATATTGAAGTAAAATTATTGAACTAAAAATATTGAATACAATTATTGAACTAAAAATATTGAATAAAATATTGAAATAAAATGATTGAAATAAAAATATTGAACACTTAAACATTAACAATAAAGTTTTACCTTACCTTACCTTACACCTATATACACACACATATACACAAACACACATCCACACATATATACACACACACACACACACACACCCGAACATATATACACACACACACATATACACATATATATATACACACACACATCCACATATATACACACACTCACAACCACACACACACACATCTACACATATATGCACACACATATATACACATATATATACACACACACACACATAACACAACATTAAAAATATTGAACTAAAAATATCGAGCTAAAAATATTGAAGTAAAATTATTGAACTAAAAATATTGAATACAAATATTGAACTAAAAATGTTGAATACAAATATTGAATACAATTATTGAACTAAAAATATTGAATAAAATATTGAAATAAAATGATTGAAATAAAAATATTGAACTAGAAATATTGAGCTAAAAATATTGAATTAAAAAGATTGAACTAAAATATTGAGCTAAGAATATTGAATAAAAATTATTGAATTAAAAATATTGAACTAAAAATATCGAACTAAAAATATTGAAGTAAAATTATTGAACTAAAAATATTGAATACAATTATTGAACTAAAAATATTGAATAAAATATTGAAATAAAATGATTGAAATAAAAATATTGAACACTTAAACATTAACAATAAAGTTTTACCTTACTAGAAATATTGAGCTAAAAATATTGAACTAAAATATTGAACTAAAAATATTGAATTAAAATGTTGAACTAAAAATATTGAATTAAAATATTGAATTAAAATTTTGAACTAAAAATATTGAGTTAAAATATTGAATAAGAAATATTGAACTCAAAAATATTGAATTATAAATATTGAACTAAAAATATTGAATTAAAAATATTGAACTAAAAATATTGAACTAAAATATTGAATTAAAAATATTGAATTAAAAATATTGAACTAAAAATATTGAACTAAAAATATTTGAATACAAATATTGAACTAAAATATTGAGCTAAAAATATTGAATTAAAATATTCAACTAAAATTATTGAATTCAAATATTGAACCAAAAATATTGATAAAAAAATATTGAATTATAAATATTGAACTAAAATTATTGAATTAAAATATTGAATACAAATATTGATTAAAAATATTGAACTAAAATTATTATATTAAAAATATTGAACTCAAAATATTGAACTAAAATGATTAATAAAAATATTGAACTAAAGGTATTGAACTAAAAATATTGAACTTAAAATATTGAATTAAAATATTGGATTAAAAATATTGAACTAAAAATATTCAGCTAAAAAATATTGAACTAAAAATATTGAATTTAAAATATTGAATTAAAAACATTGAATCAAGCAAGCATTATAGTAACATCATTAAATATCAAATATAAACGTCACGTCTCAGCAGCAGAAGATCATCGAGCGACATGAGGAGCAGCAGGAGGTGAAGCAGGAGAATCACAGCGTCGTCATGGCGACTAAAAGCAGCTGATTAGAGACGAGGAGGTTCAGGAGGCGACACTGAGTGTTGTCATGGAAACATGTTTGTTATGTTCAAACACTAGATAGAGACACATGTCAGTCAAACTATTGTACACACATGACACTTAAATAACTTACAAACCAGGTCAAAGGTCAAATTAATCCCCGGAATATTAGTAATGATTAAAACAACAACTATAATCATAATATTAATAATAATAACAATAATAATTATAATAACAATAATAATAATTATAACAAAATAACAATAATAACAAAAACAATAACAATAATAGTGATAATAATAACAATAATAATAATAATAATAGATGATAGATAGAACTTTATTGATCCTCAGTAGGTCTCCTTCGGGAAATAGTTTTTCCAAATAGTAATTCACAGCAATACAGACGATAATTCATAACAATAATAATAATAACAACAATAATAATAAAACAAACAAAATAACACTAAAAATAATAATAATAATAATAATAATAATAATAATAACAACAATAACCATGACAATAATAACAATAATAATAATAACAACAAAATAACACTTAAAATAATAATCATAACAATAATAACAATAATAACAATAATAATAATAACAACACGTCCAGCAGGTAAGGTTTAATCAGAGCAGGTTAAGTCAAATAGCAGCGCCGATATGTGTCAATCAAAGTCTTCTGTCAATCAAACCTTCAAACGTCAACACACACATTTCCTGCTTCGATCTACTTTGACGTCCTCGTGAATCTCTTTTTGCACTTTTCACAAACACACAACAAGCTACCGACCCACACGTACTGACACAAACACAACTCGTCATATTTATAAATGAGTGAAAAGAGTCACATGACTCAGAGTCACATGACTCACATGTTTCACCAGAGTTTATGAATAATTTCCAACAGACACAAAAACAACTTCTCAAGAGTTTACATTTCAAAAAGTCCAATGTTGGTTCATTTAGTATTTTCTTTCACACTATTGTGTTACTTCACAGAGAGTTGTGTTGTTGTTCATTTAAAAACATTGGTTTAAATGTATCAACGTAGCTACATGCTACGATACATGCTAAATAATACAATACATGCTACATGCTACATGCTAAATGCTACGATACATGCTAAATGATACAATACATGCTACATGCTAAATGCTACATGCTACGATACATGCTAAATGATACAATACATGCTAAAATTGATGGATCTACTGACTCCTTTAAGAAACATCTTAAGACGTTTTTATTTGTTCAGGCTTTTCCTTGAATTTCTCGAACTCCTGTGTTGTTCTCAGTATTATCTTGATCTTTAAAGTATATACTTTATTGAATATTGTTTTGATTGTTAAAGCGCTTTGTGACCCTGGTCTCGAAAAGCGCTATATAAATAAAAAATAAAAATATAAAAAAATGCTACATGCTAAATGCTACGATACATGCTACACAAGTCAACTTTCGATCAAAGCTATCAGAATATTGTTGTTTTTCCCTCAAAATATTGTATTTAAATGTTTTTTTAAAATAATTCTTATATATTCATTCAGGTCAATCATTTGAATATTCAAAGGTTTAATTTTCTTTTTGAATACATTTAGAAAATTTAATCTTTTCAAAATGAATTCATTGTTGTTTTTTTTTACTACTAACGAAAAAATAAATGTTGTAAATTCAATATTGTTTCATTTGTTTTCTTTTACATTCGATATAAATGTAATAATTAAATATTGAATGTAAAAGAAAACAAATGAAACAATATTGAATTTACAACATTTATTATTGAATTAATTGAATTATTTAGAGTTAAATAAACAACAATTAATTCGTTTTGAAAACAATCACATTTTTAAATTCAAAGGTCAGTCCGGGGTCATCATGGCAGGTCCAGATGTCAGGAGGTCGAATCCTTGATGACCTGCAGAGGACAGAGACGGTCACTGTGGAACACTGCGCCCTGGTGGCCGCGCGCCGCAGGTGCAGGTGTTTCTAGTCTCTGGTCTCGACGAGAACTCTCTTGACGTGAGCGTCAGGTGAGGGTTAAGGTGAGGGTCCAGGTGAGGGTCCAGGTGAGGGTTCAGGTGAGGGTTCAGGTGAGGGTCCAGGTGAGCGTAAGGTGAGGGTCCAGGTGAGGGTCCAGGTGAGGGTTCAGGTGAGGGTTCAGGTGAGGGTCCAGGTGAGGGTTCAGGTGAGGGTCCAGGTGAGGGTCCAGGTGAGGGTTCAGGTGAGGGTCCAGGTGAGGGTTCAGGTGAGGGTTCAGGTGAGGGTCCAGGTGAGGGTCCAGGTGAGGGTCCAGGTGAGGGTTCAGGTGAGGGTCCAGGTGAAGGTTCAGGTGAGGGTTCAGGTGAGGGTCCAGGTGAGGGTTCAGGTGAGGGTTCAGGTGAGGGTTCAGGTGAGGGTTCAGGTGACGGTTCAGGTGAGGGTTCAGGTGAGGGTCCAGGTGAGGGTCCAGGTGAGGGTTCAGGTGAGGGTCCAGGTGAAGGTTCAGGTGAGGGTCCAGGTGAGGGTTCAGGTGAGGGTTCAGGTGAGGGTCCAGGTGAGGGTTCAGGTGAGGGTCCAGGTGAGGGTCCAGGTGAGGGTTCAGGTGAGGGTCCAGGTGAAGGTTCAGGTGAGGGTTCAGGTGAGGGTCCAGGTGAGGGTTCAGGTGAGGGTTCAGGTGAGGGTTCAGGTGAGGGTTCAGGTGACGGTTCAGGTGAGGGTTCAGGTGAGGGTTCAGGTGAGGGTCCAGGTGAGGGTCCAGGTGAGCGTCTTAACTCAATTAGAAAATAATCTATATTTTAATTAATTTATAAACTAAAGCAAGACAAAGTTTAAGAATCGACGAGGGACAGAAATATCTTCATGTTTATTGACAAAGAGAAGCTGCAGTCGTCTGTGATGATTGACAGATGATTGACAGATGATTGACAGGTCCATGACTCAGGAGAAGCTCTTCACTGGAATGTTGATCCTGGAGAGAGAGGAGACGTGAGTTCCTGGTCTGAGGCGCCGGCGTCCACTCACCTGCTCTCTTCTCCCTCCAGCAGCTTCCTGTAGGTGGCGATCTCCACTTCCAGCACCATCTTGACGTGGAGCAGGTCCTGGTACTCCTGCAGGTGTCGGCCCATCTGCTCCTTCAGGGTCTGGACCTGCTGCTCCAGGCGCTCCACGTGGTCCTGGTAGCGGCTGGTGTCGGCGCTGGATCGTTGGTCCTCCTGGCTCAGCTGAAGCTGCAGGTTCTGGTTCTGAAGGCGACACGTCAACACGTCTGTGGACCATATGTTCACCTGAAGGAACTCACGCTCGCTCGCAGGGAGTCCAGGTCACATGACAACACCTGGACCTGACGCCGGTACTCGTGGACCTCATGCTTGGACTGACGGAGAGCTTCTGCGTTACGATTGGCCGAATCAGTCAGATCGGAAAACTGCAGACACCAGAGATCGTTAGCAATCACCGTTAGCATCATGTTAGCCTCACTGTTAGAATCATCGTTAGCATCATCGTTAGCATCATTGTTTGCATTACTTTTAGCATCATTGCTAGCATCACTGTTAGCATCACCGTTAGCATCACTGTTAGCATCATAGTTAGCATCACTGTTAGCATCAATGTTAGCATTATTGTTTGCATCACTGTTAGCATCATCGTTAGCCTCACTGTTAGCATCACCGTTAGCATCATCGTTTGAATCACTGTTAGCATCATTGTTAGCATCACTGTTAGCATCTTCGTTTGCATCATTGTTAGCATCACTTTTAGCATCACTGTTAGCATCATCGTTAGCATCATTGTTAGAATCACTGTTAGCATCTTGGTTGGATCATTGTTAGCATCACTTTTAGCATCATCGTTAGCATCACTGCTAGCATCATATTTAGCATCATTGTAGGCTTAATCATTAGAATCATTGTTAGCATTATCGTGAGCATCTTTGTTGGCATCATCATTAGCCTAATCATTCGAATTATTGTTAGCATCATTATAGGCATTATTGTTAGCATCATCGTTAGCAGTAAAGTTGACCTCTGACCTTGGAGCGGTACAACTCCTCCGTCTCCTGCATGTTGGATGAAGCCACGTTCTCGTACTGGACCCGGATCTCTCTCAGCGCCGCGGTCAGGTCTGGTCTGGACACGTCCATGTCCATGTGGACCTGCTGGACCTGGACCTGCTCCTGCAGCTCCTGCAGCTCCTGAAGAGAAACACAGTCGGTCTCGTCCTCCCGACTCTCACTCACGGTACCTCCTGGTGGATCCTCTCCAGGAAGTCCAGCTCGTCCTGCAGAACCTCCATCTTCCTCTCCAGTGTCACCCGAGCCAGACACGCCTCGTCCACGTCCTGTTGGACCACAGATCCTCCAGAACCGTCAACGGATTATTGCAGCCGCGGAAACACTTTCAATAAAGAAAATGTTTCAAACCTGTCTGAAGGTCTTCAGGTCGTTCTCTGCTTCCTGTCTTTGTCCCGCCTCTTCCTGCAGCCTGAAGAAAAGACAATCGACGCGTCGTCACCTGTCAATCATCGACTGTAGCTACACTTCAGAAATAAACATGTTGTTACAGTCAACATGCAAATATTCACTTGTCGTTACGTCCTCCGCAGCTAAAGGAACAATATAACTGAGGACGAGAGGATACAGTGAGTCCAGCAGCTTTCAAAAGCTGATGTTTGGACATATTTTGGTTTGAAAACAAATGAAAGCAGTTACGACTGAGGACAAGAGGATACAGTGAGTCTTTTAAAGCTGATGTTTGGACATATTTTGGTTTGAAAACAAATTAAAGTAGTTACGACTGAGGACGAGAGGATACAGTGAGTCTCTTAAGGCTGGTGTTTGGACATATTTTGGTTTGAAAACAAATGAAAGCAGTTGTGACTGAGGACGAGAGGATACAGTGAGTCTTTTAAAGCTGGTGTTTAGACATATTTTGGTTTGAAAACAAATTAAAGTAGTTATGACTGAGGACGAGAGGATACAGTGAGTCTTTTAAAGCTGGTGTTTAGACATATTTTGGTTTGAAAACAAAGGAAAGCAGTTACGACTGAGGACAAGAGGATACAGTGAGTCTTTTAAAGCTGGTGTTTAGACATATTTTGGTTTGAAAACAAATGAAAGCAGTTATGACTGAGGACGAGAGGATACAGTGAGTCTTTTAAAGCTGGTGTTTAGACATATTTTGGTTTGAAAACAAATTAAAGTAGTTACGACTGAGGACGAGAGGATACAGTGAGTCTTTTAAAGCTGGTGTTTAGACATATTTTGGTTCGAAAACAAATGAAAGCAGTTATGACTGAGGACGAGAGGATACAGTGAGTCTTTTAAAGCTGGTGTTTAGACATATTTTGGTTTGAAAACAAATTAAAGTAGTTACGACTGAGGACGAGAGGATACAGTGAGTCTTTTAAAGCTGGTGTTTAGACATATTTTGGTTTGAAAACAAATGAAAGTAGTTACGACTTCGTCAAGAGTCATGTGGTCAATTGTGTTGTTTATGAAATATTAAGTTTCCGAACACATCTTGAAGGTCACGAGTCAAAGAGGTTATGAGTTTGATTCTAGAGTCAGTGATGTGTGTGTGTGAAGATGATGTTGACGTCAACAGACTTTATCTCTGAGTTAAACTCTGATCAAATCATCAGACTCGGTGATGATCTGCACAACATCTGACCATCGTTGCTCCTCAATGACTCACTAACTCAATGACTCACTAACTCAAGGACTCACTAACTCAAGGACTCACTAACTCAAGGACTCACTAACTCACCGACTCACTGACTCACTAAGTAAAGAGGGATGAATGGACTCAAGGAAACATTTCGTCTGCATCAACGACTGTCGACATAAAGTACGACTCACAGTCATTTTTCTGGATCATATTCATTAAATGTTCAACACTTACAGATAAATGTTTTCGTTGAAGAGTAAAAAGTTTAGTGGTTTCGTTAATAAATATCTTCTCAAGTCTCACCTGAGCTTCAGTGACGTGACGTCCGTCGACAGGTTCTTCTTCTGCAGCTCCAGACCAGCCTTGCTGCTGCTCAGCTGGTCCACCTGCCGCCGCAGCTTCTTCAGCTCCTCCTGGTACACGTCGCCCACGCGACTGGACTCCCTCGCCTTCATCTGGTCCAGCTCCAGCACCAGGACCTGGTTCTGCTGCTCCAGCACCCGGACCTTCTCCAGGAAGCCGGCCAGGCGGTCGTTCAGGCCCATCATCTCCACCTTCTCGTTGCCGCGCTTCTCCCTGAACTGGGCCTTCAAGACGGAGTCGGCCGCAAAGTCCAGACGCTCTCCTGAGTCCGTGCTGGTCCGGGTCGCCGGGCCAGGGAGGCCGAAGCTCCGCGGGGGGGCCTGCCAGGAGCTGCTGCCCTGAGGCCCGAAACGTCTCCTGTACGAGGACGGGACTCCGTGGCTCTCCATGGTGTGGATCCTGATACAGACTCAGAACCGGCTTTTATAGCAGCAGAGACTCACCCCTCCTCACCCTCCTCACCCTCCTCACCCTCACCCCGGGGGACACTGGACATTAGCATGAGACTCAATAAGCTGCGCGACAGCAATTGTTCGTGTTCGTCCACTCAACTACAAATGTCTCTCTCCCCCCAACCTCACCCCTTTTCTCTCTGTTCCAACTGAATGAAAGAAGGAATGTGTGTGTGAATGTGTGTGAATGTGTGTGAGATGAACACATGACCACACATGGAACTACACACTTGCATCTGTGGCTCAAACACAACAACAACACAACGTTGTTGCTCAAGATATTCTGATGAACTAACCAAACTAACAAACACAAATTTGGTTGGATTAGTTGGTTTAGTTAAACTAAATCAACGCCAGGAGACCAGGATCTAAATCAAGTCTTTATTAAGGTTAACCTGATGATTCACGATCAAGTCACCTTAGATTTGGGCCAGTCTTTGTTGGGTCCAGATGGATGTTTGTGCCTGAGATCTGGTCTCTGAGGCGACGTGTAGGACTCTGAAAACCTGCAGTCGAGTCGGTCTGTGTTGTAAACATCAATCGAGTCGGTCTGTGTTGTAAACATCAAGAGAGTCGGTCTGTGTTGTAAACATCAAGAGAGTCGGTCTGTGTTGTGAACATCAAGAGAGTCGGTCTGTGTTGTAAACATCAAGAGAGTCGGTCTGTGTTGTGAACATCAAGAGAGTCGGTCTGTGTTGTAAACATCAAGAGAGTCGGTTTGTGTTGTAAACATCAAGAGAGTCGGTCTGTGTTGTAAACATCAAGAGAGTCGGTCTGTGTTGTAAACATCAAGAGAGTCAGTCTGTGTTGTAAACATCAAGAGAGTCGGTCTGTGTTGTAAATATCAAGAGAGTCGGTCTGTGTTGTAAACATCAAGTCAGTCTGTGTTGTAAACATCAAGAGTCGGTCTGTGTTGTAAACATTAAGAGTCAGTCTGTGTTCTCAACATCAAGAGTCAGTCTTGGTTGTGAACATCAAGAGAGTCGGTCTGCGTTGTGAACATCAAGAGAGTCGGTCTGTGTTGTAAACATCAAGAGAGTCGGTCTGTGTTGTAAACATCAAGAGTCAGTCTGTGTTGTAAACATCAAAAGAGTCGGTCTTTGTTTTAAACATCAAGAGATTCGGTCTGTGTTGTAAACATCAAGAGAGTTGGTCTGTGTTGTAAACATCAAGAGTCGGTCTGTGTTGTAAACATCAAGAGAGTCGGTCTGTGTTGTAAACATCAAAAGTCGGTCTGTGTTGTGAATATCAAGAGAGTCGGTCTGTGTTGTAAACATCAAGAGAGTCGGTCTGTGTTGTAAACATCAAGAGAGTCGGTCTGTGTTGTGAACATCAAGAGAGTCGGTCTGTGTTGTGAACATCAAGAGAGTCTGTCTGTGTTGTAAACATCAAGAGAGTCGCTCTGTGTTGTAAACATCAAGAGTCGGTCTGTGTTTTAAACATTAAGAGTCAGTCTGTGTTGTCAACATCAAGAGAGTCAGTCTGTGTTGTAAACATCAAGAGTCAGTCTTGGTTGTAAACATCAAGAGAGTCGGTCTGCGTTGTGAACATCAAGAGAGTCGGTCTGTGTTGTAAACATCAAAAGAGTCGGTCTTTGTTTTGAACATCAAGAGATTCGGTCTGTGTTGTCAACATCAAGAGAGTCAGTCTGTGTTGTAAACATCAAAAGAGTCGGTCTGTGTTGTAAACATCAAGAGATTCGGTCTGTGTTGTAAACATCAAGAGAGTCGGTCTGTGTTGTAAACATCAAGAGAGTCAGTCTGTGTTGTAAACATCAAAAGAGTCGGTCTGTGTTGTAAACATCAAGAGATTCGGTCTGTGTTGTAAACATCAAGAGAGTCGGTCTGTGTTGTAAACATCAAGAGAGTCAGTCTGTGTTGTAAACGTCAAGAGAGTCAGTCTGTGTTGTAAACATCAAGAGAGTCAGTCTGGATGAATCTATGTAGTATATATTTTACAGACCGACTCTTGATGTTCACAACACAGACTGATGTATGAATATAATTAATGTGTTTTTCTCATTTTTTATTCAGTAAAACATGTTTTAAATGTATCAGTATTTTTTTATTTTAATCCATTACTCGCCAAAAACGAATTTTTAATATAGAAATGATTGATTTTTTATCAAGAATTTATTGAAAACATTAACGAAACAAAAGTTCAATCATTAGATCAATAAAGTTCTACCTAAACTAACCTAAACTAACCTAAACTAACCCAGAGGTCAACAGATGATAATGAAGCTGCAGTTCTCGGACGCGCCTCTGGGCGTCAGTGCAGGAGCTCAAGAACGACGCCGCGACTCAAACAAACACCAGCTTTAATGTTTTCTCCAAAAGGATGTAGAAAAACAAAGTGACAATGACGTCATGATGGGGGAACGTAAAAAGTCAAGGCCTCCTCGTCCAGTAAAAACACATTAAGAGTCGACACAGAAGAAACATGACACGACAACAACAACGAGTCTCCGATCGGGCACGACCTTCGACCTAAGGCTTGACTTTCCAAACTCATCCGTGTCGTTCAAGTTCCAGGAAGTGAGTTAAGACTAAGACATGCAACATGCTCCAGTAGGTCCACTTGATCCATTCGCGCGCCGTCGCTAACGCTAGCTCGGAACATTTGAAAAGAGGAAACGTTTTGAGTTTCAAGTGAGAAGAGAAAAGTTTGTCGCTTCAAACTCGCGACGGAATTATCACGCGACGTAAAAACAAAGGAGCGGCCATTTTGAATTTACCGTTTTGGTCCGAAAAGAAAGATTTGATACGAAAGAATGATTGACGTCGTAGAACGGAGGGGAGGGGGGGGCATAGTCACTACTACTGCTACGTACAGGGGGCGGAGTCATGCGGTGCCAGAGAGAGAGAGAGAGAGAGAGAGAGAGAGAGAGAAGGAAGAAGAGGAGGATGAATAAAAGGCTAAAGACAGAAAAGGGGGAACAGTCGGAGGATAAGGCCGTTAAGATCCTGTGAGTCGACCTGAGCGTCTGCTCGTGTGCAGAACACACTGTTGTTGGAACAAGAACTACCTGTTCAGGTGCAGTGATTCAACAGTGTCCGGGGTGAGGGTGGCGGTGAAGTGACGAGTGACGCGACAGTGACGGTGACGCGACAGTGACGGTGACGCGACAGTGACAGGTGTTAGTTGGTCTTGGTCTCCGTCTCCTTGTTGCACCAGAGCTCCTTGTGCTGTCGGCGCCCGAAGCCCTCGTCGTAGTTGCCTTTGCTCTTGAACAGCTGCTGGAAGTGAGGCTTGCAGTAGAACTCCCCCTGCAGGGCGGCGTAGGAACCGAGTCTGCAACACACAGTCAGGAGTCACGGGGAGGGAAGCCGTGAGTCGGAGCGTTTCAACGACTCCTTTCGTCATGTGGCTCTTCTCTCGGCCACTTGGTGGCGCCACTCAACTATCAAGTCGAAGAAATACAACTACACGTAAAAGATCGAAGGATACATAATAACGTGTGAGACTTGTGATTTATTTATGATAGTAACTTATGAGACTTGAATATATATGCATTTATTTATGATAGTAACTTATGAGACTTGAATATATATGCATTTATTTATGATAGTAACTTATGGGACTTGAATATGTATGCATTTATTTACGATAGTAACTTATGAGACTTGAATATATATGCATTAATTTATGTTAGTAAATTATGAGACTTGAATATGTATGCATTTATTTACGATAGTAACTTATGAAACTTGAATATATATGCATTTATTTATGATAGTAACTTATGAGACTTGAATATATATGCATTTATTTACGATAGTAACTTATGAGACTTGAATATATATGCATTTATTTACGATAGTAACTTATGAGACTTGAATATATATGCATTTATTTACGATAGTAACTTATGAGACTTGAATATATATGCGTTTATTTATGATAGTAACTTATGAGACTTGAATATATATGCATTTATTTATGATAGTAACTTATGAGACTTGAATATATATGCATTTATTTATGATAGTAACTTATGAGACTTGAATATATATGCATTTATTTATGATAGTAACTTATGAGACTTGAATATATATGCATTTATTTATGATAGTAACTTATGAAACTTGAATATATATGTATTTATTTATGATAGTAACTTATGAAACTTGAATATATATGCATTTATTTATGATAGTAACTTATGAAACTTGAATATATATGCATTTATTTATGATAGTAACTTATGAGACTTGAATATATATGCATTTATTTATGATAGTAACTTATGAGACTTGAATATATATGCATTTATTTATGATAGTAACTTATGAGACTTGAATATATATGCATTTATTTACGATAGTAACTTATGAGACTTGAATATATATGCATTTATTTATGATAGTAACTTATGAGACTTGAATATATATGCATTTATTTATGATAGTAACTTATGAAACTTATAATATATATATTTATGAAAGTAACGTATTAGACTTGAATATATATATATGATAGTAATAACTTATGAAACTTGAATATATATATATATGATAGTAATAACTTATGAAACTTATATATATATGATAGTAATAACTTATGAAACTTGAATATATATATATTTATTTATGATAGTAACTTATGAGACTTCAATATATATATATATGAGAGTAACTTATGAGACTTGAATATATATATATACATTTATGATAGTAACGTATGAGACTTGAATATATATATATATATATATGATAGTAATAACTTATGAAACTTGAATATATATATATATATATTTATGATAGTAATAACTTGAGACTTGAATATATATATATATATATACATATATATATAAAATAGTAATAACAAATGTTTCCTATAAGTATATTGATGATTCAAAAACAAGTGTGCTAGCGCGTGCTAACGTTGCGCGGCTCACCTGAGCCTAGCTTTGCACTGCTTGCAGCAGAAGCAGGTGTGGTGGAAGACCATCTTGTCGGCCACCAGTCTCTCCATGGGGTAGACCGTCTTCTCACAGGCCGAGCACAGCTCGTTCTGGGTCTTGAAGCTGAACGACTGCAGGAGGGCGAGAGGTCAGGAGGTCAGGAGGTCAGGAGGCGTTTGAACCAATCGTTAGACGAGAACTCACCTTGGATCTCTGGACGGGCTTCTCCTCGGAGGTTCTGGAGTCCTGCAGGACGAGAAGGTTACGTTGACATCTCCATGAAATTATCCATTTCATTTACTTCATTAAATCAATGTTGTTCAAAAAGGACTATTTTCTAAATTTAAACAATGATTTATTTTGTGTTTTCTTTTTTAAACACAGTAGCAACACCTACTGATGGACAGTAGGTGGCGCTACTATTCCAATAATTAAACAATAAATACTTTAAGAATTTTTTTTTTTTTTTTTTAAATGAAAGATATTTTTAGAAAAAGTTTGATATTGTAATATTATTTAGAATTAATTTCTAACAGTTGAATATTTTCTACTTCAATCTAAAAATGTAGGCATGATAGTGACAGACCAAACCAACAGAGCACGAGCTGCTGGATGGATCCGTCACATGACCGGCTCAAACTTTTATTTTTTAATGATTGGAATTAATATTATTAATAACTTGAATGAAACAATGAATTTATTTGGAAAATATTTTGTGATCAAATGATAAAAAACAAAAATCGATATTGAAAATCATCGTTTTTAAATAAAGCTTCAAATATATATATATATATATATATATATATAATCATTCTATTCTTTAGTGTCAACAGCTAAAGATCACATGATCACATGATCTTCACTCCACAGATCGGCTGCTTCTGTCTGTTCGTGTCGAGCCTCAAAACAACAACATTCCAGCAGAATATACTGAAGCATCTTCATCGTGTTTTTAGCATCGAAACTTGTTTTAAGTAAATCATTCAAATAAATCTAGTTTCTAAATTAATCAGCCAATCATGCGACGCCAAGACGATCATGTGACGGCGTAGATCACATGATCCGGGAGCTCGGTTAGTATGGTCTGGTGACAGTTATACCAACACTGTATATCGAATTAAAAAGTACAAAACATTTTTTATAGATAGACTTTTAAAAATAAAGATTTATGTATTTTATTCAGTTATTAAAACACTCATTTAACTTGAAATAAAGAAATGATAGAACAAATGAAAACTCACACGGGTTAGTGAATAAAAGAGTTAATGATGAACTTCTGCTTTTGTTTCCACGGCAACATGTCAATCAATCATCTACATGTCAATCATCTGAACATTTCTCCTCTGATGAACGTGACGGCGACTCTATCAGGAGAGGTTGCGGGTGCGATTCCTGAGAGTCTCAAGCGCTGTTGTGATAACGACGGCCCTGAACCTCCTGCTCCAACACACAGGCTGGCGAGCCGATCCCAGAGACCAGACTCTGACCATATATGTACATGTGCTCGACGATGGTTGAGGCAGGAAGTCGTGAAGACACACTTGGTTTCCTCGACGACACGCTCACAACACTAGTCGAGAGTGAGAGATAAACTGTTGCACGAGTGTGTGTGTGTGTGTGTGTGTGTGTGTGTGTGTGTGTGTGTGCACAAACTTGCAAAACTATAAAAGGTCAAGTTATGAAGTCTTCAAAAGTATTTCTCTTTAAAAGTCTTCAGTGCACACGATAGTTTACTTTTCCTTGTTAAAAATAAACAACTTGTGTTTTTAGTGAATTAAATCACAAGTTTTCTATTTTTAAATAAATTCTATTGATATGTTTTTAAATGGAATCATTGTCTGGAGACGATTGAACCAACGTTTGATGTTGAAACTTTAAGTCGATGAAGAAATATAAATATAAACATTCATTTATTGCAGTTACACTCAAAACTATGTGTAGAAGAAATTAAAAAATATGTTTATCTTCTTTTAAAAAAGTAATAATTGAACCTTTCAATGTAGAAATGATTGAATTAAATGATTTTAAACGTTTGAAATGATGAATTAAATGATTTTAAATGTTTGAAACGATGAATTAAATTATTTTAAACGTTTGAAATGATGAATTAAATGATTTTAAACCCTTGAAACGATGAATTAAATGATTTTAAACCTTTGAAATGATGAATTAAATGATTTTAAACCTTTGAAACGATGAATTAAATTATTTTAAACGTTTGAAACGATGAATTAAATGATTTTAAACCTTTGAAACGATGAATTAAATTATTTTAAACGTTTGAAATGATGAATTAAATGATTTTAAACCTTTGAAACGATGAATTAAATTATTTTAAACGTTTGAAACGATGAATTAAATTATTTTAAACGTTTGAAATGATGAATTAAATGATTTTAAACCTTTGAAACGATGAATTAAATTATTTTAAACGTTTGAAATGATGAATTAAATGATTTTAAACCTTTGAAACGATGAATTAAATTATTTTAAACGTTTGAAACGATGAATTAAATGATTTTAAACCTTTGAAACGATGAATTAAATGATTTTAAACCTTTGAAACGATGAATTAAATGATTTTAAACCTTTGAAACGATGAATTAAATGATTTTAAACCTTTGAAACGATGAATTAAATGATTTTAAACCTTTGAAATGATGAATTAAATCATTTTAAACGTTTGAAATGATGAATTCCTCTGAAATACATAGGTTACACGAACAAACGTCTTCCTGTGTTGCACGTTCTTGTTGTTGTTGAGACGATCAATACTTGAGACCATAAGACACTGTAGACGATCAGGAGGACTCAGAGCTGGAACAACAACACTCTACTCAAGTATTGATCGTGATCATCCGAGCGAGAGCATCTCAACGTTTGTTCTCAAACATTGAGTGACGGTTGGCTCTCGTCAGAGTGATTGACAGCTGCCTGAAGACAGACAGGAACAGACAAGTCTGGCGTGTTTGAGTCGAGGAGGATGTTTGCACATCAACGTCTCTTCTCCATTTTAGTTCCCGAGTGAAGCCGCAGTCAGCTGACGCCCCAGAGGTCCACTTCCTGTCTGAAGTCCACATCACACGTGAAGGTACACGTCACACGAGAAGGTCCACTTCTTGTCTGTCTGAAGTTCACATCACACGTGAAGGTCCACGTCACACGTGAAGGTCCACGTCACACGTGAAGGTCCACGTCACACGTGAAGGTCCACTTCCTGTCTGACTGGAGTTCACGTCACACGTGAAGGTCCACTTCCTGTCTGAAGTCCACGTCACACATGAAGGTCCACTTCCTGTCTGACTGGAGTTCACGTCACACGTGAAGGTCCACTTCCTGTCTGAAGTCCACGTCACACATGAAGGTCCACTTCCTTTCTGTCTGAAGTCCACGTCACACGTGAAGGTCCACTTCCTGTCTGACTGGAGTTCACGTCACACGTGAAGGTCCACGTCACACGTGAAGGTCCACTTCCTGTCTGACTGGAGTCCACGTCACACGTGAAGGTCCACTTCCTGTCTGACTGGAGTTCACGTCACACGTGAAGGTCCACGTCACACGTGAAGGTCCACGTCACACGTGAAGGTCCACTTCACACGTGAAGGTCCACTTCACACGTGAAGGTCCACTTCACACGTGAAGGTCCACTTCCTGTCTGACTGGAGTTCACGTCACACGTGAAGGTCCACGTCACACTTGAAGGTCCACTTCCTGTCTGACTGGAGTCCACGTCACACGTGAAGGTCCACTTCCTGTCTGACTGGAGTTCACGTCACACGTGAAGGTCCACGTCACACGTGAAGGTCCACTTCCTGTCTGACTGAAGTCCACGTCACACGTGAAGGTCCACTTCCTGTCTGACTGGAGTTCACGGATCAGGTCTCAGGCAGGATCAGAATCCATCAGACGTGGATCATGTGACCCGCCTCTACAGGGGAGGACAGAATGATGGACAGATCATGGAGCTGTGAAGGACAAGAGTCAGTTGTTGCGTCTTCACGTCGGAGCAGCTCGACCTGAGGAATGTGGCGAGAGCTTGTGTCGACTGGAGGGAGGTCAGAAGACGCCACTTTAAGACATACTGTGACTAGAACATTGTGAGCGTCCTTTCATCAGCTCAACAGAGGAATGAGGGCGGCGCTGAGGAAAGTGTAGCCTGGAGGTGCCAGAGATGTTATCACCAGATGCTGCTGCAGGAATTCAGAAGAACCTGTTAGGTCCTGAGACAGAAGACCTCGTCAGGTTCAGCAGGAGATGCTACGCTAGCTCGATGCTACGCTAGCTCGATGCTACGCTAGCTCGATGCTACGCTCGATGCTACGCTCGATGCTACGCTCGATGCTACGCTCGATGCTACGCTCGACAGTCTTTGACACCAAGAGTTTGTTTGAGAAAAAAAAAAGAAGTAAAAATTATTTGTTTTGAAATATAAGGATCGAGGTCCAGGCTGACGGAGGCAGCCAAGCAGCATCTCAGCAGCCGGCAAGAATCACCATTTAGTGTAGCCGTGTTCACAACACCAGAGTAAAGTACTGGACAATACTACACATATATACTTGTTACTACACTATCACAACACCAGAGTCAAGTACTGGACAATACTACACATATATACTTGTTACTACACTATCACAACACCAGAGTCAAGTACTCCACAATACTACACATATATACTTGTTACTACACTATCACAACACCAGAGTCAAGTACTCCACAATACTACACATATATACTTGTTACTACACTATCACAATACCAGAGTCAAGTACTCCACAATACTACACATATATACTTGTTACTACACTATCACAACACCAGAGTCAAGTACTCCACAATACTACACATATATACTTGTTACTACACTATCACAACACCAGAGTCAAGTACTCCACAATACTACACATATATACTTGTTACTACACTATCACAACACCAGAGTCAAGTACTCCACAATACTACACATATATACTTGTTACTACACTATCACAACACCAGAGTCAAGTACTCCACAATACTACACATATATACTTGTTACTACACTATCACAACACCAGAGTCAAGTACTCCACAATACTACACATATATACTTGTTACTACACTATCACAACACCAGAGTCAAGTACTCCACAATACTACACATATATACTTGTTACTACACTATCACAACACCAGAGTCAAGTACTCCACAATACTACACATATATACTTGTTACTACACTATCACAACACCAAAGTCAAGTACTCCACATATATACTTGTTACTACACTATCACAACACCAGAGTCAAGTACTCCACAATACTACACATATATACTTGTTACTACACTATCACAACACCAGAGTCAAGTACTCCACAATACTACACATATATACTTGTTACTACACTATCACAACACCAGAGTCAAGTACTCCACAATACTACACATATATACTTGTTACTACACTATCACAACACCAGAGTCAAGTACTCCACAATACTACACATATATACTTGCTACTACACTATCACAACACCAGAGTCAAGTACTCCACAATACTACACATATATACTTGTTACTACACTATCACAACACCAGAGTCAAGTACTCCACAATACTACACATATATACTTGTTACTACACTATCACAACACCAGAGTCAAGTACTCCACAATACTACACATATATACTTGTTACTACACTATCACAACACCAGAGTCAAGTACTCCACAATACTACACATATATACTTGTTACTACACTATCACAACACCAGAGTCAAGTACTCCACAATACTACACATATATACTTGTTACTACACTATCACAACACCAGAGTCAAGTACTCCACAATACTACACATATATACTTGTTACTACACTATCACAACACCAGAGTCAAGTACTCCACATATATACTTGTTACTACACTATCACAACACCAGAGTCAAGTACTCCACAATACTACACATATATACTTGTTACTACACTATCACAACACCAGAGTCAAGTACTCCACAATACTACACATATATACTTGTTACTACACTATCACAACACCAGAGTCAAGTACTCCACAATACTACACATATATACTTGTTACTACACTATCACAACACCAGAGTCAAGTACTCCACAATACTACACATATATACTTGTTACTACACTATCACAACACCAGAGTCAAGTACTCCACAATACTACACATATATACTTGTTACTACACTATCACAACACCAGAGTCAAGTACTCCACAATACTACACATATATACTTGTTACTACACTATCACAACACCAGAGTCAAGTACTCCACAATACTACACATATATACTTGTTACTACACTATCACAACACCAGAGTCAAGTACTCCACAATACTACACATATATACTTGTTACTACACTATCACAACACCAGAGTCAAGTACTCCACAATACTACACATATATACTTGTTACTACACTATCACAACACCAGAGTCAAGTACTCCACAATACTACACATATATACTTGTTACTACACTATCACAATACCAGAGCCAAGTACTGGACAATACTACACATAAATACTTGTTACTACACTATCACAACACCAGAGTCAAGTACTCCACAATACTACACATATATACTTGTTACTACACTATCACAACACCAGAGTCAAGTACAGGACAATACTACACATATATACTTGTTACTACACCATCACTATATCTTGTATCATGATACACACTGTATCGTCAGACTCATATGTATACAGTATATATATATATATATATATTATATTATATATATATATACATATACAAGTACACACCCATAGTTGCATTTCTATGTCCAGTACTTCAGCTTGTGTTTGTTAAAGTCATAATACATTTGCTCCAGGGCAGAGGTATGCATCGTCTCAGTGCCTTTCTAGTCGTCATTTTGTTTAAACAACCAAATAAAACAAACATTTGCGCCGTGAGCATCATCCAGGTGTGCACTCACAGGTAGATGAAGACAGGTGAGTCCAGGAGGGTCTTGTTGCGTCCCTGCAGCAGCGAGAGACTCCTGTTAGAGTCCACGCCCCGACATATGGCGTCACATATGGTTACAGAAGTGATTTGAGCAGCATCACGACAATAGTAGATATTATTAGACACACTCCTCGCTCACGGTGCCAGGATCTGGACTCGTGCAGAGACATCAGTGGCAGGATGAAAACCACACTTAAGCCTCCGCGGCCATATGTCGGGATCCAAGGACAGAGCAGCGGCGCTGACCCGGTCCAGGAGGGTGAGGTTTCAACACGACCACGAAGACGTTCACACTAGAGGTTCTCATGAGGGTCGGCTCCTCGTGCCGTGACCCGGAGACATCTTTGGATTCATGACCATTTACTTCATGAGACATTTGGACTCGAGGCAAAGACATGAACAAGACCCTCTGAGGAGACATGTGAGGGTCTCTGAGGAGACATGGACAAGACCCTCCTAGGAGACATGGACAAGACCCTCCGAGGAGACATGTTAGGGTCTCTGAGGAGACATGAACAAGACCCTCTGAGGAGACATGGACAAGACCCTCTGAGGAGACATGTAAGGGTCTCTGAGGAGACATGAACAAGACCCTCTGAGGAGACATGGACAAGACCCTCTGAGGAGACATGTAAGGGTCTCTGAGGAGACATGAACAAGACCCTCTGAGGAGACATAGACAAGACCCTCTGAGGAGACATATTAAGGTCTCTGAGGAGACATGAACAAGACCCTCCGAGGAGACATGAACAAGGGTCTCTGAGGAGACATGTTAGGGTCTCTGAGGAGACATGAACAAGACCCTCCGAGGAGACATGAACAAGGGTCTCTGAGGAGACATGAACAGGGGTCTCTGAGGAGACATGTTAGGGTCTCTGAGGAGACATGAACAAGACCCTCCGAGGAGACATGAACAAGGGTCTCTGAGGAGACATGAACAGGGGTCTCTGAGGAGACATGTTAGGGTCTCTGAGGAGACATGGACAAGACCCTCTGAGGAGACATGTTAGGGTCTCTGAGGAAACATGAACAAGACCCTCCAAGGAGACATGAACAAGACCCTCTGAGGAGACATGCGAGGGTCTCTGAGGAGACATGAACAAGACCCTCTGAGGAGACATGCGAGGGTCTTCAAACAAGCTTTAAAAAGGTCTGGAGACACAACATCATCTGAGCAGACGATCACATGACTATTGTCCAGACTCAGCACTGGTTAAAACAAACGACAGCCTCAGTTTAATTCTAATAACAACAATAATAACAATAACAATTATAATTATAATAAGTTATGATTCAATGCTCTTCTGAAGAAAATTATATTAAACACTGAGGTCTAAGCTCAGCCCATAAGACAGTGTGTTGCATCAGGTGCGTCTCTTTAAACACAATGTTAAACGCATTAAATAATAATAATAATTATTAATTATTATTATTATTATTATTGTTTAAAGCTCACTAAAGATTATTTGCGCCTCACACTGACAAACAAACGCTTCTTTTGTGATGATGTGAAGCAGAATTTGACTCGAGCTTCAACGAACGTTTCCGACTAATAAATGTTTTAATAATAAATGTTTATGATACAAACTGATCGATGACCGGAAGTGTTGTTTGATTGACAGCTCTGTCCCCGTGTTTGCCAATAAAGGTTTAGATTTAAAAAAAATAAAATGTAAACCTTTATTTATAAAACGTTATATGAAAGAGGATGATTTAAGAATGGATTGTAAATTATTAATAAAAACACAGGAGTGTGTTTATGATCGAATCTTTCGTTTCATCGTTAAACAACATTTGATCGCTTTAATTGATCGGAGCAGGTTAGCATGTTAGCTCGTCCGTTAGCATGAACACAGCGCGACGGCCGCTCTTTAAACCTCCATCCCAGCGACGTTCCTACAACAGAACCTTCTTTGTGGGCGTCGTGGCCTCGAGACGCGGCTGACGGTTCGAGACGTTTTGGTCGAACCGTCGAACCATCACTTCATCCCGGCGGCACCGGGCGAGGAGGGGGGGGGCGGACCCCGCGGAGCAGGACTCACCATCGGGGCTGCTCGGTGCGGCGGAGACGCTATGGTGGAGCCGGTCCTGGGTCAGAGGTGCGGGAGGAGGATGATGCTGGTTCTGGGTCTACTCGGGGTCTACTCTGGGTCTCCTTTCGACGGACCGTTCGCTCTCCGGCAGGATGTCGCGTCTGATTGGCTGAGCGCTTTTAACGATGCGTTCACGGCGCGTCCGGAAAAAGAACGGCGTGTTTTATGCTCTTTCAGCGCCTTTTGATCCTAATAAAAAACACGTGAAGCGAACAATGCGTTTTCTTACTTCATGGAACACAAAACACACGTTTGCTTTGATGCTTTTATTGAGTCATGTTTGGGTTTGGTTTACTTTATTCGCGCGTCGTTGTCGTTTGATCAGGACACCTGGCGCGCGGGGAATCCGAGCCGAGTTCACTGACAGTGAAGCGACCGAAACAATGAAAAACGTTTTTTCTTATTTGAACGTTTATTACAAAATAATACTTTCATGAAACTCACCTGTTCTCAGGCTCGAGCGGCTACTTGGAATATTAATGTCATCTTTTCCTGTTTTTTTTTATTTTTTGTGTGGACTTTTAATCTGTTGTTTTTTATATTGTGTTATAATGACAAGACTTTCTTTGATTGACAGCCCTGGTGTCTTCATCACAATACTGTTGTAACTTCCTGTGTGTCAATAAAGGTAACGCTTCATAAAAAAACAAACATTTATTTGTAAACCAAACAGTCAAGTGACATCAAAGGTCATTATTTAAAAAATAAAAACAAGATAAACACCGACGTCCAGTGAAAATCATCGTATTGTTGGAAGAATCGTGTGAAATAAAGACGTAGATATTGAACCAAACATTGTAGAAAATGGTGATTATGAGGCGATGAGAACCAAGTTACTGCCACACTTGATATTTATTTATGTATATATTTTAACAGTGTTGTTTTTCGTTTGTTCAAGTTCTTTGTGACCCTGGTCTGGAAACATCTTTAAAACAAATAACGTCAGTAAGTCAGTCAGTAAAGGTTATTTGAATAAAAGACAGAAGCAAGAATAATGTCAAAGATTCTTCTTTTAATCCAAACACACACTTTTCATCGACAGAATTCTTTCTCGGACGTTTTATTTTCCTGCAACAGCTGCAAAGAAATAAAAATGGAACAAAAGAACTTGATTCACGAACAAAACCACTTGCAAAGTTAGAAGCAGAAAAACAACAAAATCTTCACAGCCTTGATCTTCTTGTACAGTTGATGTGTCTTCAGGATCCGCCTCTCTAGCGCCCCCTGTCTTCTGATGTGCCTCACAGATATCGGACTTCTTCTAGTTGTCCCAGCGGCTCTTTTTTTTGCGCTTGGGCGGCTCAGGGACGGCAAAACTATCGTCCTTCCCCTCCTCGCTCCTGTCCTCCTTCTCGCTCCTGTCCTCCCTCTCGCTCCTGTCCTCCCTCTCGCTCCTGTCCTCCCTCTCGCTCCTGTCCTCCCTCTCGCTCCTGTCCTCCCTCTCGCTCCTGTCCTCCCTCTCGCTCCTGTCCTCCCTCTCGCTCCTCCTCTCCTCTCTGTCCCGCTTGTTGCCGTCTCCGTTGCGACCGTCTCCGTGACGCCCGTGGCGGTCCCGGTCGCCGTGGCGATCTCTGTCTCCGTGGCGGTCCCGGTCGCTCCGGTCCCGATGGTGGGCGTCTCGGTCCCGGCCGGCGTCCCGGGGCGGGGGAGGGGCGGGCGGGGCGAAGGTGTGCGTGGAGACGACCGGAGCGGCGGGGACCGAGCTCAGGGAGCCGGCGCTGGTGAAGCCCGGCATGCTGAAGGCGGCGCCGTGGGAGCGCTCCGAGCTGCTCGGGGACTCTGTGGGGACGGAGCTCAGGCTGCCGGCGCTGGTCCAGCCCGAGGTGCTGCTGGACTTGGCGCTGAGTTTGGGCGGACCGCTGGACGCTGCTATGAAGTGACTCTTGTACTGGGCCTGCAGGACGACACGAGAGTCAACGCGGACCAGAAGAGGAACACGGGCGTCAGTACCTGGAAGGCTTGTCTCATGGCAGAGATCCGATCCCCCATCGCGCCACTGGATGGTTTACTGAAGCCTTCGAAGCTGCTGGAGGACGACAAGATGCTGCTGCTGCTGCTGCTGCTGCTGCTGCTGCGATCCTGAAACACATGGTCCTCACGTTGTTGCTTCAGTTTTCACCTCAAGGTGTGTAAGAAAATATTACACTACAATCACTTACGGAACTTTCAGCTCCCAACCCGGGCCTCTCCTTGTACCCCAGTCCTCCTCCGCCGATGTTCATCTTCTTCCCTTTGCCACCCTTGAATCTGGACTTTCTGAACCAGGGATTCTGCAAACCAAAGAGTCATTAACCGAGTGAAAGTTGTTGATCTTCGGGGCTGGTTAAAGACCTGCATGGCCAGGTCCATCAGCTCTCTGGACACCGCCTGGTTCGCTCCCTCGAGGTTTCGCACGAGGTCGCCGGCGAACGACGTGTCCTTGTTGGTGAGGAGGGTGTAGGCCACGCCCTTTTCTCCGGCTCGTCCCGTTCGTCCGATCCGGTGAGTGTGCGTGTCGATGTCCCGGGCCACGTCGTAGTTGACCACGGTGCGGATGGACGGGATGTCCAGACCTCGGGCTGCAGGAGGAGCAGAGGGTCAGGAGGCTCCGAGGAAACCGGCGGCGTGTTCAGGAGCAGGTTCTGACCGGCCACGTCGGTGGCCACCAGGACGGGGAGATTCTTCTTCTTGAAGTCACTGATGACCTTGTTCCTCTCGCTCTGGTCCATGTCTCCGTGCAGCAGGCCCAGACTGTAGCCCTCCTGGGTCAGGTTGGTGGCCAGCTCCTCGGAGTTGAGCTTCTTGGTGACGAAGATGAGCACGGAGCCGGAGGAGGTGAACTCCACCAGCCGCCGGGTCAGCCAGGACCACTTCTCGGCGCCGCTGGGCAGCATCTCCACCACCTGGGTCACGTCCTCGTTGGCCTGGGGGGAGGTCAGAGGTCAAACATCCCACTAATCGAACTCGACACCTTCACGGGTCGACGCCACAAACCTCTCCGATGTCTCCCTGCACGACTCGTATGGGATCGACCAGGATGTCTCTGGCCAGCCGCTCGATCTTCTTCCTGAAGGTGGCGCTGAAGAGAAGCGCTGAGGACGACAGATCGTTATTAACGTCGCTTCACGATCACATGGTGTCGTGAGACTCACTCTGTCGGTCCGGACGCACGTGGCTGGCGATGGATCGAACCTGGTACTCTAGGAACAGACAACATTTGTTTTTAGAGGCACGGGTACGAAGGTCAAAGGTCGTGACGCCGACGGAGGAGGTCACGGGGCGAACGCACCGAAGCCCATGTCGAACATGCGGTCGGCCTCGTCGAACACCAGGTACGTGACTCTCTGCAGGGACGTGGCCTTCTTCTTCACGTGGTCGATCAGCCGCCCCTGAGACACACACACACTTCAGAAGGTCTCGCCCTCACCTGGGGTCGGTGGCGTGACTCACCGGTGTGCAGACCACGATCTCCGCGCCCTCCTGCAGGGCTTTGGCCTGTTCCCACATGCTGCCTCCTCCGTACACCGCCACGGAGCGCAGAGAGTAGGCTTTTCCAAAGCGCTTGCACTCGGCGTGAATCTGCAACACGTCGGGAGGTTATACCTGTACCTCGCCTCTAGGTGGTGCTACATGAAGCTTTCTTAAGACCATTTAAAGTAAGTAATACTACCAAGTCTCGCAGAGTTATACTATGAAGTCTTGTGTTGAAATACTGCAAAGTCTTGCTTAGAAACACTAAGAAGTCTCCTGCAGTAATACTACAAAGTATCGTGGAATAATACAACAAATTATCCTGAAGTAATACTACAAAGTCTCATGGAGTAATACCACAAACTATCCTGTGCTAATAGAACAAAGAATTGCAGAGTAATAATACAGTCTTGTGGAGTAATACAACAAATTCTCCTGAAGTAATACTACAAAGTCTCATGGAGTAATACCATAAATTATCCTGCAGTAATACTACAAAGGCTCATGGAGTAATACCACAAATATCCTGCGCTAATACAACAAAGTATCGCAGAGTAATACTACAAGGTCTCATGGAGTAATACCACAAATATCCTGCGCTAATACAACAAAGTATCACAGAGTAATTCTACAAAGTCTTGTGGAGTAATACAACAAATTCTCCTGCAGTAATACTACAAGGTCTCATGGAGTAATACCACAAATATCCTGCGCTAATACAACAAAGTATCACAGAGTAATTCTACAAAGTCTTGTGGAGTAATACAACAAATTCTCCTGCAGTAATACTACAAGGTCTCATGGAGTAATACCACAAATATCCTGCGCTAATACAACAAAGTATCACAGAGTAATTCTACAAAGTCTTGTGGAGTAATACAACAAATTCTCCTGCAGTAATACTACAAAGTCTCATGGAGTAATACCACAAATATCCTGCGCTAATACAACAAAGTATCACAGAGTAATTCTACAAAGTCTTGTGGAGTAATACAACAAATTCTCCTGCAGTAATACTACAAGGTCTCATGGAGTAATACCACAAATATCCTGCGCTAATACAACAAAGTATCACAGAGTAATTCTACAAAGTCTTGTGGAGTAATACAACAAATTCTCCTGCAGTAATACTACAAAGTCTCATGGAGTAATACCACAAATTATCCTGCGCTAATACAACAAAGTATTGCAGAGTAATTCTACAAAGTCAGTAATATGACGTAGTCTCGTGGTGCAGTCGTGGTAAATAATAAATGTTAATGGTAACTCTTAAACCTATAGTGTGCTTTACGTTCCACTTGAAACATACGTTGAGTGACGACCTGACCCGACACTGACCCAACACTGACCTGAGACCAGACACAACAGACCTACAAGTGCCGCTGAGCTCTTAAGTGGTTCTGTGTCAAACTGAGCTGGATTATCTCGCACACGTATTTAAGCCTGAAGGCTCAGTCGCCCAAATCTACTCTGAGTCCGGAGCCAGGGCTCAGGGTCCCGGTGACTCACCTGCTGACACAGCTCTCTGGTGGGACACACGATGATGGCGATGGGGCCCTCCCCCGGCTGCAGCTCCTTCTGGTCCATGATGTGGACCAACATGGGCCAGATGAACGCAGCCGTCTTCCCGCTGCCGGTCTTGGCGATTCCGATCATGTCTCGCCCGGAGAGCGCTATGGGGACGCCCTGGACCGGAGGAGCATCATCAGTACAACAGCTGGAACACCTGGGAGGCGTGTCCCGGCGCGTACCTGGCACTGGATGGGGGTGGGCTGCGTGTACTCCGACTTGCGGATCTGGTGCATCAGCTGCTCATCGAAGTTGAAGTGGGCAAAGCTGGTGCTGGGTTTGGGAGGTGCTGCTCCAGACACCTGCAACGTTCACGCGTCACCAACATCTGGTGACCTGAGAACATCTCAACATACCCTCAAGTTCAGCTTGTTCCTCAGCTCCAGGACCTGCAACCCCACCAGGCTGATGAGCTCCTCGTGCTCGTTGTAGAAGTTCTTCACAAACGGAGAATATTCGATCTGCAAAGAGAGATGTTCAGGAAACTTTTATTCCCGTTCCTGGACCATCTTGTCTGTGGGAACGAGGCTCAACGTTCTACACATGTAACCGAAGCTTCTCACTGACGTGTAGCCGGTTACAACAACAACAGATATGCCATATTTCTATCGCAGTGGCACTTTACAACCAGTAGGGGATTCTGTCTCTAATCAAACATCTCCTAATCCCATGACAGCAAAGCCCTCCCAGTTGTTACACGAAAAAATATTACTGCAAAATGGAATGATTGACATTCATTCATGTAATCGTCCACAAGTGTAGACATCGACACCACTAGAGCAAACAAGAATAATATCAGAGACGGTGACAGACCTCGGAGTGGTCGATGGGCGGCAGTGGCATGATGATCTTCTTG
The DNA here is from genome assembly GCF_982586985.1 of Callionymus lyra. Lineage (NCBI taxonomy): Eukaryota > Metazoa > Chordata > Actinopteri > Syngnathiformes > Callionymidae > Callionymus > Callionymus lyra. The sequence goes on along the minus strand of NC_141832.1, from coordinate 6,847,309 downwards.
GTGGTGGAGGGCATCGGGTTCCCGTCACTGTCGTACTCCACGTTCTCGTCCTCCTCCTCCAGACTCAGCCCCGCCGTGGGATTCTCCGCCATGTAGCGAAAGTAGGCTTCCTGCAGAGAGCACAAGGGATCATGTGACCAAGAGACGCGACCTCGCGGTCTTCAACGCTTCCTGCTTTTATTCTGAAGGAAGATCGGATGGATGTCAGACGAGAGTCGTTTAAACTAGCGTCAAACCCACAGAACGTGAACATTCTATCGTTTGAAATGAATTTATAACTAAAAATAAGACAATATCATACATGTATAAACCACTAGGGGGCGATCGCGAGACTTAAAACGTATGTTTCAATTGTACAAATCAAATCAGTCCTGGACGTATTTGTAAAACAATTCAAAACAAATATATGCAACTATATCGTATAAAATGTTGTGGTTATTCATGGAAGTTTATCAGCGACGTCAGAATTTGGAATGGTTGAAGTTTTTATGTTGAAATGTTTATATTTTATCCTTGTGCTGCCTCTGGGTCCAGGTCAACGACCTCCAGAAATACATCTGCACTCTAGGGGGCGCTACTGTTCCTGTTCCTGGTGCTGATGCAAAGAAACTGGGTCGTACGTGGAAAATTAAGATTTAAAGCCTTTGATTATTTTAAATAACTTTGTTTAATCATTTGTATATTGATCGGTTGAATTTGTTTTATATTTAATGATTGAAGTTAAATTGTAATATTTTCAAAATGGATAAATTATAATTAATTTTTTACAGTTTAATAATTCAAATAATAAAGATTATAATAATAATAAATGTTCTAAATTCAGTTTTTATTTTCGTAACCCATTAAATTTAAATTCAAAAATATAATATTTTCATATTGAATTTAAAAGCCTACAAATAAATTTAAAAAAAGAAGATTTAATAATAAAAAAAATTAACTGTTAAACGTAACCATTGAATATTCTGACGACGCCGATATACTTGATCTTGACATTTGTTCCACACACATGTATGAAATCTCTGAATGACAGTATCGGGTCAAACATGCTCGTCACGTCCCGACTCGTGACTCTAGTGCTGCTACGTATGAAGGAAACATGGAAGAGAGGAGGTCAGGAGAGCAGACCGATCAGACCAGCGATGCGGTGGATGAAAGACTGTGGAGGGCTGACTCACTTGTTCATCTTCCTCTTCAATGTCATCGCGGATACCCCTGAAAGGAAAAGCGGAGAAACAAACTTCCCTGCGGCTCGTTCAAACACCCAAGACAGCCCTCAACCCTCCAGAGCTACATTTACCTGCTGTTGAAGTCCAGCTCAAGTGCCAAGTACACGAATTTACTCGTTTAAACATCACAATGTTTTACACTGAACTTTGACTGTTATGCGAAACATCACTTCCTTTGGTTTCAGCTGGACTTTAACTGTACATTAATGACTATATTTATCTAAGTGGGCATTTCAATTCCACCAGCTAACAGTCTGACACAGAATTGACGCTTACTTGGCTGAATTCTTCTCCTTCTCCTCAAGTTTCCTCATGTCTTTGGCCGCTTGACTCTAGAACAACATCAAATACAATTTAAAAAAAAACATCATTAGAAACCAAACGTGTTCTGGTTTCTCACTTCCACTTCCGCCATGAAGGCGTCCAGCGGGTCGTCGTCGCTGTCCGAGCCTCCGCCGGCCTTCATCTGCTGCCGCGTGGGCGAGTTCTCCGCCGGGATGTACGGCAGGTCCACGTTAGCGCCGGCCTCCTCCTCGTCATCCTCAAAGTATCTGGTTTCGACAGAACGAAGACGTGATTCCGAGCGTTCGTCCGGGCGTCGCAGGTTCAACTCACGCGTTCTCTTCGTCGAAGTTCGCTCGCTTGGTGCCGATCTTGTAGAAGGACGGCAGCTGCTGGCCTTTGCTGGATCCGGGCGGGACGAACGACGTGTGGGACTTGTTGGGTAGTTGTGGAGGCTCCTCTTTCTTTCCTGCCAGGGCAAAACCTCCAAAGCCAAACCCCCTTTTGACGCCCGGGCCGCCCTTGTTCCAGTTCATGGCTGCGCTGTAGAGAAAACTGAAGCGAGGAAAACCATGAGATCCAAATTTAAAATTCTTATTTATGTTACAACTTTAAGAAATGGGGCCAGAAATCCTCACTCTGATGATGTATATCTTTATTTATATAGATTATTCTGACATGACAATATTATTTGTACATGAAAGTAAAGCTACAACAGTCTTCAGATCCATGGAGGGTTTGTTTATAATGGATATTGAGATGGAATCGAACCAGAAATGTCCAAAAAGAGAAAGTAAACTTATATTCGTCTTCTAGTTGAAAAGCAAAATAAATATTGGCCATATTGTTCATGAAGCAACACAATAACACGTTTACTAAACATGTAACTAAAGGACATAGAACAATGTACATTATTATTAATATTATTATGGAATAAACACAACATTGTGGATGAATCAACACAATAAACAATAGCAACATCTACAGTGTTTTCTTGAACAAATGTCGTGAGTGGGTTGAACGTAAGAAGACGCGGGCGAACATATTCAGGACAATAAACTATCGGTGTGAGATTTAAGAAGAAATATTAGTGCAACAAGGAAAACATTAGCATCGTTAGCATCGTTAGCTTCGCAGGCCTCGAGGCCTGGATGTGCGCAGACGTTTGAGGGTAAATCACGTCGTTTAGCTTCATTTTATAACGTTCATGGTGAATATTATTCACGCTGGTTTAAACGTACAAACCACGCGCGACACACCTGGAGTCTCGGTTCGTTACCTGTTCAGTCAAGACGTCGCTAGCTTGTGTTTCTGTGGGACTCCTCAGGCATCTACGTCATCAACGTGACGCTCAGCGTGACGTCATCCAGGAGCGACACGATGCGCTTAAGCGTCTTTGTTTACTTTATTTCTATTTTCTTAAACAAATCACTTACAAAGGTGTCGTGGGACAGAAAATATGCGATTATTAAATATAACATTTATCAACATACGTGTTGTTTTTAATTTATGTTCTTGGAAAACGTTATGAAATTACAAAACAAACTCTTCACACAAATAGTTTTGTAAAAGTATCAAATATCTGAGGTAATATCTTAATAAAAACTTTAGTCACGTGACTCCTCCCACTTTAGAGTTATTTTAATTGTTCGCAGGTGAGGCGCTCGTGAACGCTCGGGTCGGCAGGTGAAGAGCTCGTGAACGCTCGTGTCGGCAGGTGAGTTTGTTTATAAGAAACCGTGAAAAAGTTTAGTTACATTTTTATGTCAAGTTTTTGCCAATAATTTGATTAATTTTAAGTTATTTAGATTGTATTGTATTAAAATTATTGACATTATCTGTATAAATTGTGTTGATAGATTTGCTAACATTTATTTTCCCCGCAGGTGCTAATGCTAAGTTTCTCTGTAGCAGATGCTAAGGTGAGATATTTACAAGCTAATGCTAAGTTTCTCTGTAGCAGATGCTAAGGTGAGATATTTACAAGCTAATGCTAACTTTCTCTGTAGCAGATGCTAGGGTGAGATATTTACAAGCTAATGCTAACTTTCTCTGTAGCAGATGCTAGGTTGAGATATTTACAAGCTAATGCTAACTTTCTCTGTAGCAGATGCTAGGGTGAGATATTTACAAGCTAATGCTAACTTTCTCTGTAGCAGATGCTAAGGTGAGATATTTACAAGCCAATGCTAACTTTCTCTGTAGCAGATGCTAAGGTGAGATATTTACAAGCTAATGCTAACTTTCTCTGTAGCAGATGCTAAGGTGAGATATTTACAAGCTAATGCTAACTTTCTCTGTAGCAGATCCTAAGGTGAAATATTTACAAGCTAATGCTAACTTTCTCTGTAGCAGATGCTACGGTGAGATATTTACAAGCTAATGCTAACTTTCTCTGTAGCAGCTCGATGCTAAGGTGAGATATTTACAAGCTAATGCTAACTTTCTCTGTAGCAGCTCGATGCTAAGGTGAAATATTTACAAGCTAATGCTAACTTTCTCTGTAGCAGATGCTACGGTGAGATATTTACAAGCTAATGCTGACTTTCTCTGTAGCGGCTCGATGCTAAGGTGAGATATTTACAAGCTCATGCTAACTTTCTCTGTAGCAGCTCGATGCTAAGGTGAGATATTTACAAGCTAATGCTAACTTTCTCTGTAGCAGCTCGATGCTAAGGTGAGATATTTACAAGCTAATACTAACTTTCTCTGTAGCAGATGCTAAGGTGAGATGTTTACAAGCTAATGCTAAAGTTCTTTCAAAACATGCAAGTAATGGTTGAATATCCTGATGCTAACAGTGCTATTGCTAACATGTCTTTTCCAGCGAGTGATGGTGAGTAGTTGACGGTTGACTGACAGGTGCTTTAGGTCACGTGACCAGGAGAACGAGGGTGAATATTAACTTATTACACGTGTTAATGGTTGATCGTGTTAACTGATCATGAAAGGTTTAAAGTTTTATATAATGTGTTCATTTGAATACTAAGTTACAGAAACTGTACTTTTTTTGTCAAGGTTTTATTAACGATGGTTTGAAAAGGTTTTATACACGAAGGTTCTTGGAATGTGAAGGTAGAAGAATCTTTAAGTCCAGAATGTTTTAAATGATTCATAAACTTGGTGTTTACACTTTAACTGGTTTAAAATGTTTTTCAATTCATGATGGTTTGACAAAGTTGATACTTGTGTATTCAAATGTTGTTTTTTTTGGGTTTTTTTGTACAAGGTGTTTGTAAATGTTTATACTTTGTTTAAACTGAGTTTGTACTTAATCATCATCGGTATTTTTCATCCAAAGGTTTTTTGTTGTAATGTATCTACTTCATGTTTCCATAATGGTTTGACATGTTTTATAAAAACAAGGGTTTGACCTTCACGACTCTACACCAAGTTGAAGTGTTTTATACTTGGTTATTAGATGGTCTATGTATACATTTATATATTTTTTAATGTTTTCTGCCATTAGCTTTGTTTTTGTGGCTCTCACAGACCAACCCAGATGTGACCAGAACCTTCATCCCTGGACTAACAGTTCAGCCCGAAACATTTAGATCAATTCATCCTTGACTAGTTCCTAACAAGTTCTCTTAAAATAAAAACTCTTAAACTTTTTACTGACTCTGTGATTGACTACTTTGGTCTTATAGGGTTTTACATTATGGTTTAACTTTTTATCATAGGGTTTAACTTAAAACATTAACTTTTTTCCATGAGTTGAACGCTTAAAGTTGACGAATGAAGTCTTCAAGTTTCAACATTGGCTAATGTTCTTGAGACTCTTGACATCTGTGGATCATCTTGACCAGAACCATCTGGTTTATCATGAAAATGCATCTTAAACTCGATGCAGAAGATTCTCAACCTTTAATTTAAAGCAGGCTGTTGCTCCTTAGCTTTGGAACGATCTTCTCTCTGTGTTTGATCTACTGACTCCTTTAAGAAACATCTTAAGATGTTTTTATTTGTTCAGGCTTTTCCTTGATTTTTCTGGAACTCCTGTTGTGTTATCAGTTTTATCTTGACCTTTAAAATATATCTTTCTAAATAACTTTACATTTGTTTTTGTACCATAATCCTCAACCATAACCAGTGATGAGACATGTTCACACAAGAACTTTTACAGTGAAAATTAAAATCACACAAAACAAGTCAAAGTTTAAATCAACTAGTTGTAAGTTGTCATCAATAGTTTAAGTACAAAAATCTTAAAGGTACACAAAACTACTAAAACGTGTTTTTCACTTTTTCAAACCATGGATTGGCTTCATCAGCTCATGCTCTGACGTCACATCCGGCGCGATGCTAGTTTAGAGTCAACTGAAGCTTTGAGGAGTTTGTACAACTAGTTTATTAAAACACCATCTTTGTCGATCGATCAATCACTTCCGGCTTTCACGACACGTGACTTTCACCCCGATGTGTGGGCGCCGCTGATTGGCTCAATAAAAATAAGATTTTTCCTTTAAATAATGGTAATTGATAAAGAATAGTTAAGTTTAAAGTTTGCCAACATACATCTTTACTTGTGATGTGACAACGTTAGTGATTTAGTCAAAATAAACTGACTCTGGCGCCCCCTACAGGACTACTCGAGTTTAGCCACAGAAGACACTTCAACAAATCACTGGCATGAACTGAAGAAAGAACCGAGTCAGAGTTTACTTCCTAAGTCACGGAGGAACCATTTATTAGAGCAAAATCCAATAATAAACTTTATGAAAAAGGCTACGACATGACACTCGCTTCAGTGGATATATTTATATGTATGTACACGTCTTGTAAAACATGCTACAAGATCAGCTCCAAACAAGACAAACACTTTCATCTCAACAAAGAAACAACTTTTTCAAATCACAATAAAAGTCTGGCGAGAAGATGGCGGATCCCACTGTGGCCACGTGTCCGTCGTCAGAGGTCACACGGTCTCCGTGACGACCTCCGGCAGAACCGCCGTGAGCAAATAAATAAGAGCGAAACCACATCGAGAAGAAGAAGAAGAAGAGCGGCGTAAAGACAAATGTAAACCAGGTCGTCGTGGCGGCGGAAGCCCCGGGGCGCTCCCGAGTCCGACTCAAGTCCAGATCACTTCTTCTCGGTTCAAACGCGCAGGATCTCCAGACAGTTATTGTAGCAGATGGCGATCCAGTCGGGCTGCGTGGACGCCCACTGCACGTTGTTGATCTCGCCCTCCGCCGTGTAGGCCAGGATGGGGTCCTCGATGGCTCGCGGCATCTGCTGGATGTCCCAGATCAGAGCCTGGTGGTCGTCAGCTGGAGAGGAGAAGATGATGATGATACCAAGATTCATTATAACATCTTTAACATCTTCTGTCTAACGTTCAACGCCGTACCTGCGGTGCAGATGTGACAGGACGAGTGAGGAGCCCAGGCAATGCCGTTCACGCAGGCGCGGTGGTTGTTGAGTCGAGCCACCGGCGTGCAGGGAACACGGACGTCCAGGATCACCACCTGTGGACCATGTTCAGTATGAGCTTCAGACACGTTTGTAAACTTCAGATATTTACGGATTTTAAACAAACAAAAATTGAAGACATAAGATTGAAAGAATAAAAGAACATTTCAATGGAACCCTCCTATGGTCCACGTGTGTAAGGTAAGGTAAGGTAAAACTTTGTTGATCCAGACTGACCTCCATGCCGTCCATGGCCATGGTGGCCAGGTAGTTTGGGTCCTGCTTGTTCCAGCAGAGCCGGAGCAGCGGGTGGTGCTGCGGGTCCTCGTAGATGATGGTGCTGTGCTCCAGGTGGCGCAGGTCGAACATACGGACGGAACCGTCGGCGCCGACCGAGGCGAACATGTCTCTGCCGCCGCCGGCTCGACTGAAGGCGATGTCGTACACCTGCAGGACGACACGGCCGTCAGACCCGGGGGAGGAGGGGGGTCGTTCACCTGGAGGTGGAAACTCACCTCTTTGTCGTGGGCGATCAGCTGCGTCTTCACGTGACCCGACACCAGGTTGACCCGGCCCAGGACCTGACCCGTCTCCAGGCCCCAGATGGTGCAGGTGGTGTCGATGCTGGAGGTGCCTGCGGCACGAACACACACACAACGGTCAGACGTGAAAGTGTCGTCGTCGGATCGGACGAGGAATCTTACCCAGGAGGTTCGGGTCGACTTCGTTCCAGTCGAAGGAGGTGAGAGGAGCACAGAAGTCAGAGTTCTTGTTGTTGTTCAGTAAACACTCCAGACGGGTTTCTGTGTCGCTGACCTGCACACACGACGTGCTGACTCGTTACTCTGGAAGTTTATCACTTTTTAACATTTGATACTTTAATGTTAGGATCTAAAATGTAAAACAAAATTTCAACTATGTTTAAAATAATTTATATATTGAAAGTTTTGTCAAAATGAATGATTTGATTTTTTACAGCTTGATATTACAATAATTAATAAACAAATATTGCTTATAAAAATGTTGGTATAATGGCGTCACCAGACAAAACCAACAGAACACAGAGCTACATATAGAATTTAAAAAATATATATTCATGTCATTTGTTATGAAACTCAATGTGGTGGAAATAATGGTCTTGAGACAACAGAGTGTTTCTGGACGACAGTTACCCTCCAGATGCGCAGGTAGTCCCCGCTGGTGGCCAGCAGGTCCGGGTAGACCCCCTTGGTGTCGGGGATCCACATGATCTTGGTGGTGGGGTACGGATGGTCGAACGTGTTTCTGCAGACAAACTCTGAGCTCTCCTCCTCCAGGCCCACCAGCTGGACCTGAGCACACAAACCGTTGAACAAATTAGTTCATAAATCACAACAGGAAGTAACAGTGTTTACAAGTAACACGTGACGGAAGTGCTGCTATAACAAAACATTCTATTGTTTCTCAAGTTAAAACCATTTTTTAATTTAAACACAAGCCGATTCTGGCTTTAAAGCTGCTTCATATTTGACAGACGTATTGCAACAAGTCTTTTTTCTAAAGTCACAAGTTTAGATTTAGACTATTTTGAATGGTTTCTCATGACGACAACAACAACAGCAGCAAGGCGCGATGCAGCTAGCATTAGCATTAGCCCAGCAACATCGCTATTTTTAGCCGATAATGGACCAAAAATAACTCGCCTTGTTGTTATATTCCTCCACGAAGCTGCCCAGGGCCAGTCGGAACCTTTTGTCCGGGCGGACGCTCCAGTTCATGGCGTAGACGGTCCATGGAGCCTCGTACTTGTAGATCTCTTTTCTCTTCCCGTGCAGCGACATCCTGCTAACAGGCTAATGCTAACAGGCTAATGCTAGCTAACTACCAAATCAGTCGCGTCGCGGAGAGATTACGCGCAGCTCGGTCCGGTCGCGGCAACAAACGACGACAGACGCACTTGAAGTCAACATTGGATCGAACCGACACCGAGGCGGAGAGACGAGCCGAGCTCCTCAGTCAACAAAGAGCAGCATTGCTACGAGCGACACCGAGCAAGCGCGAGTGCACGCTCACGCTTCCGGCCTTTCAAAATACTATTTCCGACTTCCTGTTGCGGTGTCAAAATAAAATATACTTCTACGATGATAAATACGTTTTATTGTTGCGTTTCAACAGCTGTTTCACTGACTCATCTAAACTAATACATTGACTTTATTTACCAACAGTTACAAGTGAACAAACAACAACAACACGTTCATTCAAATGATTTATGTCCCAGTTTTTAAAAAAAAAAACAAAGATGTAAAAGTTCAATATTGTGTTACACATGTGTCACAGACACGAGATTGAAATGATACGTTTGACTTTCTTAACCCTTTGACATCTCTGGAGCACACTGATCATCTGGTTCGATCACCAAAGTACGGTGGCCCAGACACTCAAAACAAGTTGACAAACTGATGCATGGACAAGTTCCTGAAACAAACCTTTTAAAATAATGTCAAATGTCCTGAAAACAAACCTTTCAAAATAATGTCAAATGTCCTGAAAACAAACCTTTCAAAATAATGTCAAAGGTCCTGAAAACAAACCTTTCAAAATAATGTCAAATGTCCTGAAAACAAACCTTTCAAAATAATGTCAAATGTCCTGAAATAAGTTTAAGACATTTTGTTTTGCACTTCCGGGTCACCGTACCAAAGAGAAACACTAAAATATATGATGAACAAACATCCACTGCAAGTTGACTTAAGTATTTCTTACACTATAAGTTACATTTAACTTGTTTAACGTAGATTCAGTCATGACTCAGTGGCGCCATCTAGTGGATCTTTCCTCGAACGTCTCATGTTTCAAACTATTAATACCGAGTCAGGACTTTGAGCGACACACACCTGTTTACACGGACACGCAGTTCGTAAGCAGCACGTGACCAAACACACGCACAAAGGTGCGTTTTCCAGGTCTCCCCTGTGACGTCACACAGGTGAGTCGAACCATGGCGACGTTTCCCTTCACGTCCGCGTCGCTGCGGTCTCTGCGGCTGGAGCAGGAGCTGCAGGACTGGGAGGACCAGAGGAGGAGGTCCAGCCTCAGGAGGGCCCGGGCGCGGGACCCTGTGCCCGCCGCGGCGCCGAGACGTCCCCCCGCCAGAGGAGTCCAGGAGGTGAGCGCGGGTCCTCCGCTGGTCCGCTGCAGGGACACGTCCGTGCACGAAACGTTCATGCGCGGGGACATGAAGGGCGTGTACGCGCTGCTAAAGGAGCCCGCCATGGTGCACGCGCTCATGGAGACGGTGCACGAGGAGATGGTGTGGACGCCCGAGATGGGTGAGAACATGTTTGTTGTGACGTCACTTCAGGTCAAACTCCAGTGACGGGGTCAGCAGGGGTCAAGGCTAGGCTCAGATTTATGGATTCAAATGAACATGTTCAAAGTTTTCAAAAGTATTTCATGTGTTTTCTGGAGAATGTTACGTTGAAAGTCAATAATAGTCAATAAATATATCAATAAATAAGATGAAAATAGTCAAATAAAGATAAAGATCAAAAATAAAACGTTCATGTCACGTGTTGAAGATCCTTGATTGACACATGAATCCAACGCTTTGTCCAGGTGTGTTCACGCTGAGTTCAAAGGTCAGACACAGTTCTGCGCTGAGACTGGCGGCGGGTCAAGGTCACTCCAGCTGTGTGGAGGAGCTTCTGTCCAGAGGAGCCGAGGTGGACGCGTGTCCAGGAGGAAACACGGCTCTTCACGACGCCTGCTCTGGAGGTCACGACCAGTGTCTGCAGCTGCTGCTGTCGCACCAGAGTGACCCGGAGCTGCTGGACCGGGACGGACGCGCCGGACTTCACCTGTGCAGCTATGCCCACTCTGAGAGGTCAGTGACTCCTTTACTGTGACTCATTTACTGTGACTCGCTTAACTGTGACTCCTTTACTGTGACTCCTTTACTGTGACTCGCTTAACTGTGACTCCTTTACTGTGACTCCTTTACTGTGACTCCTTTACTGTGACTCCTTTACTGTGACTCGCTTAACTGTGACTCCTTTACTGTGACTCCTTTACTGTGACTCGCTTAACTGTGACTCGCTTAACTGTGACTCCTTTACTGTGACTCGCTTAACTGTGACTCCTTTACTGTGACTCCTTTACTGTGACTCGCTTAACTGTGACTCCTTTACTGTGACTCCTTTATTGTGACTCCTTTACTGTGACTCCTTTACTGTGACTCCTTTATTGTGACTCGCTTAACTGTGACTCCTTTACTGTGACTCGCTTAACTGTGACTCGCTTAACTGTGACTCCTTTACTGTGACTCGCTTAACTGTGACTCCTTTACTGTGACTCCTTTACTGTGACTCGCTTAACTGTGACTCCTTTACTGTGACTCCTTTATTGTGACTCGCTTAACTGTGACTCCTTTACTGTGACTCGCTTAACTGTGACTCCTTTACTGTGACTCGCTTAACTGTGACTCCTTTACTGTGACTCCTTTACTGTGACTCGCTTAACTGTGACTCCTTTACTGTGACTCCTTTACTGTGACTCGCTTAACTGTGACTCCTTTACTGTGACTCCTTTACTGTGACTCGCTTAACTGTGACTCCTTTACTGTGACTCATTTAATGTGACTCGCTTAACTGTGACTCCTTTACTGTGACTCCTTTACTGTGACTCGCTTAACTGTGACTCCTTTACTGTGACTCGCTTAACTGTGACTCCTTTACTGTGACTCGCTTAACTGTGACTCCTTTACTGTGACTCCTTTGCTGTGACTCGCTTAACTGTGACTCCTTTACTGTGACTCCTTTACTGTGACTCGCTTAACTGTGACTCCTTTACTGTGACTCCTTTACTGTGACTCCTTTATTGTGACTCCTTTACTGTGACTCGCTTAACTGTGACTCCTTTACTGTGACTCCTTTACTGTGACTCGCTTAACTGTGACTCGCTTAACTGTGACTCGCTTAACTGTGACTCGCTTAACTGTGACTCCTTTACTGTGACTCGCTTAACTGTGACTCCTTTACTGGGACTCCTTTACTGTGACTCGCTTAACTGTGACTCCTTTACTGTGACTCCTTTACTGTGACTCCTTTACTGTGACTCGCTTAACTGTGACTCCTTTACTGTGACTCCTTTACTGTGACTCCTTTACTGTGACTCGCTTAACTGTGACTCCTTTACTGTGACTCCTTTACTGTGACTCGCTTAACTGTGACTCGCTTAACTGTGACTCCTTTACTGTGACTCCTTTACTGTGACTCGCTTAACTGTGACTCCTTTACTGTGACTCCTTTACTGTGACTCCTTTACTGTGACTCGCTTAACTGTGACTCCTTTACTGTGACTCCTTTACTGTGACTCGCTTAACTGTGACTCCTTTACTGTGACTCGCTTAACTGTGACTCGCTTAACTGTGACTCGCTTAACTGTGACTCCTTTGACTGTGACTCGCTTAACTGTGACTCCTTTACTGTGACTCGCTTAACTGTGACTCCTTTACTGTGACTCGCTTAACTGTGACTCCTTTACTGTGACTCGCTTAACTGTGACTCCTTTACTGTGACTCGCTTAACTGTGACTCCTTTACTGTGACTCCTTTACTGTGACTCGCTTAACTGTGACTCCTTTACTGTGACTCGCTTAACTGTGACTCGCTTAACTGTGCCTCGCTTAACTGTGACTCCTTTGACTGTTTGTGTCTCCCCCTTTGTTTGGAACCCCTACTGTCTCTGAGCCCCTCTCCTCCTCTTGGTCTTCCTTCACTGCTGTATCTTTGGGTGATATTTCAGCACTAGTGAACAAGATGAAACCCTCCTCTTGCTCAGATGACGTACTTCCTTGTAGGCTTTTTATCAAAGTATTTGATGTAATTGGCCCCTGGGTTACCAATATGGTGAACCTCTCCCTTTCCACAGGGGTTTTTCCCAATGCATTTAAACATGCCATTGTGGAGCCTCTGCTCAAAAAGCCAGGCTTAGACCCGACTGACCTCAGTAATTTCAGGCCTATTTCTAAGCTCCCTTTCTTGTCCAAGATCTTGGAGAAAGTGGTGTCTGAGCAGCTGTCTTTGTTCCTGGATCAGAGCGACATGTGTATAAGAAGGTTCAGAGTAGACTGTACTTTCTGAGGAGGCTTCGATCATTTAACATCTGCAAGAAGCTCCTCTGCATGTTCTACCAGTCTGTGGTGGCCAGTGTCCTGTTCTATGCTGTGGTGTGTTGGGGTGGAAATGTGTCCAAGAGGAGTGTCAACAGGTTGGACAGGTTGATCAGGAGGGCTGGTTCTGTGGTTGGAATGAAGCTGGACTCACTGGTGACAGTTGCTGAGAGGATGTCGTTGAACAAACTGCTGTCCATCATGGATGATGACAGTCATCCTCTGAACACTGTCATCAGTGAGCAGAGAAGCAGAATGAGTGCACGAATGCTCCTACCCAGGTGCAAAACAAATAGACTCAGGGACTCATTCATCCCTCGGGCTATTAAATTGTACAATTCTGAGTTCGGGGGCAGGAGTGGAGTGAAAGTATCTGGATGTTCTGTTCCATGTTAGTCTTTGTATCTTTGTCTTTGTTGTTTTTTTTTTGTTTTTTTTCCTTGACCTATGTTCTTTGTCTTTGTCTTTAGACTTAGATTGTGTCATCTTGTTCTTCCTCTTTATGTTCTTCTTACTTTATTTTTTATGTATTATTTTTTATTGTTTATGAAAAATTGCTGGCTATTGGTAAAAAACAATTTCCCAAAGGAGACCTCCTGAGGGATCAATAAAGTTTTACCTTACCTTACCTTACCTTACCTTACATCCATGAGAAGTTTCAGTCTGGCTTCCGTAAACATCACTCTACGGAGACAGCTTTACTGAAAGTGTCCAGTGACATCATGATGTCGACTGACTCTGGTAAATTCACTGTTCTGGTTCTCTTGGATCTGTCGTCAGCCTTTGACACAGTTGATCACCAGATCCTGCTGAGAAGACTAAGGGATGAAGACTGTCTGGATGTTTCTGCCAATCAAATGAGGTCTGAATCGGCAGATCTGTTGTGTGGAGTCCCTCACGGTTCTGTTCTGGGTCCTTTATTGTTTTTGCTGTACTTGATTCCCCTCGGTAAAATCATTCAGAGATTTCCTGATGTTTATTATCACATTTTTGCTGATGACATCCAGCTCTACTGCTCTTTTGATCCAACTGAGCCTCAGAGGCTGAACTTAGTCAATTGTTTGCTTAAAATCAAACAATGAGTGAAAACACTTTGCAGCTAAATGTGGACAAAACTGAAACTCTGGTGACTCGTTTGACTGTGACTTGATTCACTGTGACTCGTTTGATTGTGACTCGCTTAACTGTGACTCCTTTACTGTGACTCCTTTGACTGTGACTCCTTTCACTGTGACTCGTTTACTGTGACTCGCTTAACTGTGACTCATTTCACTGTGACTCCTTTGACTGTGACTCCTTTGACTGTGACTCTTTTCACTGTGACTCCTTTGACTGTGACTCCTTTGACTGTGACTCGATTCACTGTGACTCGTTTGACTGTGACTCGTTTGACTGTGACTCCTTTGACTGTGACTCCTTTGACAGTGACTTGATTCACTGTGACTCCTTTGACTGTGACTCCTTTGACTGTGACTCGATTCACTGTGACTCGTTTGACTGTGACTTGTTTCACTGTGACTCGTTTCACTGACTCCTTTGACTGTGACTCGTGTAACTGTGACTCGTTTAACTGTGACTCGTTTAACTGTGACTCGTTTAATTCTGACTCCTTTCACTGTGACTCGCTTAACTGTGACTCCTTTGACTGTGACTCGATTCACTGTGACTCGTTTGACTGTGACTCGTTTCACTGACTCCTTTGAATGTGACTCCTTTGACTGTGACTCGTGTAACTGTGACTCGTTTAACTGTGACTCGTTTAATTCTGACTCCTTTCACTGTGACTCGCTTAACTGTGACTCCTTTGACTGTGACTCGATTCACTGTGACTCGTTTGACTGTGACTCGTTTCACTGACTCCTTTGAATGTGACTCCTTTGACTGTGACTCGTGTAACTGTGACTCGTTTAATTCTGACTCCTTTCACTGTGACTCGCTTAACTGTGACTCCTTTGACTGTGACTTGTTTGACTGTGACTCATTTCACTGTGACTCGTTTCACTGACTCCTTTGACTGTGACTCCTTTGACTGTGACTCGTTTCACTCTGACTCGTTTCACTGTGACCCGTTTAACTGCGACTCAGTCAAACGTCGTTTGAAAGGTCTTTGAAAGGTTTCACAATGACTCGTCCTCCAGCTGTGCTCGTCTGCTCCTGGACTCGGGCGCAGACGTGGACGTGAGGACCAGAGGATCCAGACTCACTGCGCTGCACGTGGCGGCCCGGGAGGGTGCGGTGGCGCTGGTGGAGCTCTTCCTGTCTCGCGGGGCGGACGTGAAGGCCACGAGCGAGGAGGGAGAGACGGCGCTCAACGCCGCCTGCTCCAGAGCCGAGCGGCCGGCCGAGGCGGGTCGGTACCTCTCCGTGGTGCAGAAGCTGCTGGACGCCGGCGCCGACCCTCGGACCGCGGGCAAGAAGCGCCACACGCCGCTTCACAACGCCTGCGCCAACTGTGTGCCGCGGATAGTGGAGCTGCTGCTGAAGCACGGAGCCCGAGCCAACGCCCAGAACTGTGCCGGGCTGACCCCCATGGACTGTCTGGTCCAGGTGAGCTCAAGCCCCCGCCCACTGAAAACACTGTGTTCTTCTGGAGATGAAATCTTGTTGACCATAACCACACCCGCTCTGCTGGGATTGGTCAAGCATGGAGGTTTGTCACCGCGCGTCATCAATGGTCTCCACCTCCAAGGGACTCGTTGTATAAACAGAGCGTGATTACAGCTGGAGGAGTGAAGCCATTATTACATCATAATAGACTTTCGTAACCTCTTGTTTGCTCAGATTTCAGAGCAACAAGTTGAAAACATGTCCGTACGAGTTTGTCTCTGAACAGTTTTGAGAATTTTTTGAAAGTGTTTTTTTGTCTCAGGTGGTCGAAGACTTCCCAGACCAGGAACCTGAGAACGTCGCAAGGTTTCTTCTCAATCATGGAGCCAAACCTGTTCCTCCAGAGGTCAGACAAACAGTTGTGTCAGAAGTGTTACCTGAGAGCAGGTGAAGAAGAGAGTGCAGGCAGTGACACGACGAGTTAGAAGAGTCAGAGTCGAGGAGGAACTTCAGATGAAGAAGTAACAATATGTCTCCACAGATGCTGAGTCGGTGCGTTCTCTCTCCTGCCACCATAGAAGTTCTGCTCAACTCCAGCGTCTCCGTCCCTCGCTGCGACTGGCTGGACTCGCTGCCACAACACACCTTCCAGGTGCTGCCGTCGCTCTGACGCTGCTGTGTTCCAGGCTGACCCGGACTTCTGTGTTCCAGGCGGACCCGGACTTCTTCGAGGTGCTGAGGCGGCTCCAGGACCAGCCTCGCTCGCTGCAGCATCTGTGTCGGTGTGTTGTGCGTCGGACTCTGGGAGCTCGCGTCGGCGTCTGCGTCACGGCCTTGAACGCTCCCAGATCTGTGCAGGAGTATCTGCTGCTGCGTCCAGAGGGGGCGCTGAAGTGACTGATGAATCTACTATTAGAGTTTTATGATAGTCTTTTCTCTCATGTGTGACGTGTTCATAAAGATCTTTCTTCTCTGCAATGTTTTATGATAGTAGTGACACACACACACACATACGGCAGCTAATGAAACTACGTGATACTATCATGCAACTATGTGTTACTATCAGTGATACTATCATGAAACTACATGTTCCTATCATGAAACTACGTGTTACTATCATGAAACTATGTGTTACTATCATGAAACTACGTGTTATTATCATGAAACTACGTGATACTATCATGAAACTACGTGTTACTATCATGAAACTAAGTGTTACTATCATGAAACTACGTGTCACTATCATGAAACTACGTGATACTATCATGAAACTACGTGTTACCATCATGAAACCTGTCTTGTGTTCTCCTGCTGATTAGTTATTGTCTTCACCTGTCTTGTGTTCTCCTGCTGATTAGTTATTGTCTTCACCTGTCTTGTGTTCTCCTGCTGATTATTATTGTCTTCACCTGTCTTGTGTTCTCCTGCTGATTAGTTATTGTCTTCACCTGTCTTGTGTTCTCCTGCTGATTAGTTATTGTCTTCACCTGTCTTGTGTTCTCCTGCTGATTAGTTATTGTCTCCACTTGGTCTTGTATTCTCCTGCTGATTGTTATTGTCTTCACCTGTCTTGTGTTCTCCTGCTGATTAGTTATTGTCTCCACTTGTCTTGTGTTCTCCTGCTGATTGTTATTGTCTTCACCTGTCTTGTGTTCTCCTGCTGATTAGTTATTGTCTTCACCTGTCTTGTGTTCTCCTGCTGATTAGTTATTGTCTTCACCTGTCTTGTGTTCTCCTGCTGATTAGTTATTGTCTTCACCTGTCTTGTGTTCTCCTGCTGATTAGTTATTGTCTTCACCTGTCTTGTGTTCTCCTGCTGATTAGTTATTGTCTCCACCTGGTCTTGTATTCTCCTGCTGATTGTTATTGTCTTCACCTGTCTTGTGTTCTCCTGCTGATTAGTTATTGTCTCCACTTGTCTTGTGTTCTCCTGCTGATTAGTTATTGTCTTCACCTGTCTTGTGTTCTCCTGCTGATTAGTTATTGTCTTCACCTGTCTTGTGTTCTTCTGCTGATTGTTATTGTCTTCACCTGTCTTGTGTTCTCCTAGTGATTAGTTATTGTCTTCACCTGTCTTGTGTTCTTCTGCTGATTAGTTATTGTCTCCACTTGTCTTGTGTTCTCCTGCTGATTGTTATTGTCTTCACCTGTCTTGTGTTCTCCTGCTGATTAGTTATTGTCTCCACTTGTCTTGTGTTCTCCTGCTGATTGTTATTGTCTTCACCTGTCTTGTGTTCTCCTGCTGATTAGTTATTGTCTCCACCTGTCTTGTGTTCTTCTGCTCCACAGCTGCCACTGATTGCTGGCAGCATCTTATTCTGTTCACTCTCCCTCAGTCTTTGTCGGTTCGTCACACTTGTTGTCCTGTGTTTGTCTAGTTCATGTTTCACGTTATAGACTCCAATTCGAGATTGTTTGCCTTCCAGGTTTTGATCCTGGTACGTTTTCTCGTTTTTCTGCCTGCCTGTGACCTTGACCTGTTGTTTGGATATCGTACCTGTTTGCTGTTTATTCCTGGACTACTGTGACGATCCTCTCCTGCTCCTGATAAAACTGTCAAGTTTTGTCGATCAGACACTTTCTGCTCCTGGGTTTCCTTCCGCACCATGACAAATATCATGAAACAAGGTAAAAATATCATGAAACAAGGTAATAATATCATGAAACAAGGTAATAATATCTTGAAACAAGGTAAAAATATCTTGAAACAAGGTAATAATATCATGAAACAAGGTAATAATATCTTGAAACAAGGTAATAATATCATGAAACAAAGTAATAATATCATGAAACAAGGTAATAATATCATGAAACAAGGTAATAATATCATGAAACAAAGTAATAATATCATGAAACAAGGTAATAATATCATGAAACAAGGTAATAATATCATGAAACAAGGTAATAATATCATGAAACAAAGTAATAATATCATGAAACAAGGTAATAATATCATGAAACAAGGTAATAATATCATGAAACAAGGTAATAATATCTTGAAACAAGGTAATAATATCATGAAACAAAGTAATAATATCATGAAACAAAGTAATAATATCATGAAACAAAGTAATAATATCATGAAACAAGGTAATAATATCATGAAACAAGGTAATAATATGTTGAAACAAGGTAATAATATCATGAAACAAAGTAATAATATCATGAAACAAGTTAATAATATCATGAAACAAAGTAATAATAACTTGAAACAAAGTAATAATATCTTGAAACAAGGTAATAATATCATGAAACAAAGTAATAATATCATGAAACAAGTTAATAATATCATGAAACAAGGTAATAATATCTTGAAACAAGGTAATAATGTCATACAATAAGGTAATAATATCATGAAACAAGGTAATAATATCATGAAACAAGGTAATAATATCATACAACAAGGTAATAATATCTTGAAACAAAGTAAGAATATCATTAAACAAGTTGATACTATCATACAACAAAGTAACAATATCATAAACAAAGTAATAATATCATACAAACGTGATAATAACACGAAATAACGTCTATAGATAAAATAAACTCGGCGCCGCCTTATGACGTCATCACGCAGCCTTCTACCGTATTGTGGTTCTTCCAGCAGCTGCTAGCATCTCTGTCCTCGGTGCAAACATGCTCTGAACACGTCACGAGGTGAGATTCCACTCGTTTCAAAGAACACGCGCTGGACAAACACCTCCTGTGTTGCTGTGAGTGTCGAACTGGACGCAATAGATGCGCACGAGTGTTTGGATCGTGTCGCTGCTGCAGCTGTTAGCTCGAGGCTACATCACAACCTTCTGTGATGACGCAACAAAACAGCTGTTTTGATGTCCCATAATAGTTTCTTCGCTTGTGATTGTTGTCAGACTGACCTCCTTCAACATCCGGTCGAACGTAAACAACTGTTTACTGTGAAAAAAACAACTAATTCTACGTCATTTCAGCGGCGAAATGTAGACGAAATATTCACGTTCCATCCTCCATGACGTGACGCAGATCTACCCCGAGTCTCTTGAGGTTGTATTACATGAAGAAACATCAACGATTTAATTTCAAAGAACTTAATGTCTCAAGGTTGCGGGTTTGATTCCACCTGAAGCAAACTTCTATGTTCTCTGTGTGTGTGAGTGGGTTTACTCTTGGTACTCCTGGTTGGTTGAGACTCTGGATCGTCTTGAGGTGTGTGTGTGTGTGAGAGAGTGGGTTTACTCTTGGTACTCTTGGTTGGTTGAGACTCTGGATCGTCTTGAGGTGTGTGGGTGTGAGTGTGTGTGTGTGTGTGTGTGTGTGTGTGAGAGTGGGTTTACTCTTGGTACTCTTGGTTGGTTGAGACTCTGGATCGTCTTTAGGTGTGTGTGTGTGTGAGAGTGGGTTTACTCTTGGTACTCCTGGTTGGTTGAGACTCTGGATCGTCTTTAGGTGTGTGTGTGTGTGAGAGTGGGTTTACTCTTGGTACTCTTGGTTGGTTGAGACTCTGG